>NC_043000.1:32154132-32221632 GCF_006345805.1 Octopus sinensis
TTGCATGGAGAAGATATTCTTTGACTGAGTAAGGTAACAGTAGAAAGAAAGGCGATGAGGAGGAGATGAGGGGTTAAAATATGAGAGAAGGGAATCAAAACAGAATAAGTTTCTTGATGAAGAGGAACTACAAGGCTACTCATATACTAGAAAGGAATGGAAAGAGATAAAAAATAAGGGTGATGTGGCATGAGGGTGGAGCCTCAGGGTATATAGTGGGTAGAAGTGAGTTTGGTTGGATAGGGGTTGCAAGAGTGGAAGGGAAGAAGGGCTTAGGAGGGGAATGTAATGATGAATGTCTGTGTGTACACAAAAACACATCTGTATGAGAGGCTGCTGTATAGTCTCCATTTACAAAATGTGGAGGGGGTTACATTGAGAGGTGGGTAGGGGAGTAGGTTGGTAGATATGTAGATGGGTGAGTAGACAGACAAACAGACAGATAAATTCAACATTAAGAATGAATCTCAAGAGACATGAACCAAAATCTATTGATACATCAGCCAAAGATTGTCTTGAAGCACTACTGCTTGCTCGAAGAAGTAAAACAAATATTGGTCTGTAATTTAGAGATTCAAGTCAAAGTACAAGAGTGGAAAAAATTCTTAATTAAACAAGGTGATGCCAGAACCATTTCGGTGCTTTATACTCTTCTCTTGATATCTTCAAGAGCTGACAGGATTCAACAAAAATATTCCCATCGGTGCTAGTTATGGCCATAAACTGGTAATCTGCATGTTGAGAGAATTTCTCATATTCTTGGCCAATTCTCCACAATGTATACACACACACATACATATATACATGTGTCTCTGTGTGTGTGTGTGTATGTGTGCATACATATGTATATAAATATATGTCTACACACACACATATATACCGATATTTTCTTTCAGTTGACTCATACAACTCAAGAACACAGCAATTCCAAAATTAATTAATCCATTCCTTCATTAACAGCCTGAACTAATTAATCCCTTCCTTTATTAACTTCTAACACCATCAAATATATTTGATCTAATCTTTGTTTTTCGACATTAAAGTTCAACATAGCTCTCTCTCTCTCTCTCTCTCACACACACACACACACACACACACACACACACACACAGATTGAGGTCTTTGCAACAAAGAAAATATTTTCTCTCTCAATAAGATATGAATCACTTAAATAGACCCAACACCACCACCATCATCATTGTCGTTGTCAACAATGCTACTTTTCCAGGTTTCTGCAGATCAGAACAGACTATGTCGGAGCAGAGTTCTTCCATGGCCACATGTCCTTCTCGATGCCAACCAACAACCATTTCCCAGCAAAGTAATTACATTGGTCAACAGAGTTAAATGTATTATAATTATTATGAATGCACTCCAACTTTTTTACACTAATTTTTCACGTTGATTTCAAAATTTCACCCCATTTGTATGCGGCACACATTAATTACCCATTAGATACATGCAAATATTTACATATTTGTATTTATATGAAAGCATTAACATCATGAACAAGGACATATTATTTTTAGAAAGTAAATGAGTTTATTGAGTTAAAAATCATTACTATCATTCTACAAAGAGTGAATACACAAAAAATGGTTCAGACAAAACAAAGAACAACAGTTAGAAACATTGGGATTTCGATTTCCTGCTGTGTTCCTGATCTGGTTGATCACAGTAAAGTGTCAAGCACTAGTCAACCAGCATATTGTCATTCCAGAAGCCTTGGTACCATTTCTCCAGAGCCCTAACGTCCTGGTGAAATCTTTCACCATGTTCATCAGACACTACTCCAAAGTTATCTGTGAAGAAATCCGGATGGGAGTCCAAAAAGTGAACTTTTAGTGACATGCGACACCCCATTGCTGAGTAGTATTTCAGAAGATTCTTGATGAAATCCTCGTAGTCCATTGCCTTCTTGTTGCCCAAGAAATCCTCACAGATCCAATTGAAAGTATTCCCGGCAGGTAGTTCCAGTTCATCCAGTGTTGTCTTGAAACTGGCATCTTTGAGTACTTTTCTAATTCAGGGTCCAACAAAGACACTCTCTTTCAACTTCACCTGTGTGATGTTGGGAAACTTTTCTACAATATATTCAAACCCTCTGCCATTTCTCTTCCCTAGTGTCTTTACAAACATTTTCATCAGTCCAAGCTTTATATGCAAAGGAGGAAATAGGACATTACATGAGGTGTATTCTTGACTCTCCACAGTCCTGGCTGATATGATGATCTCGGCTGCCAGTTTGAATCCAAATAATGTCTGTCAGTTGCCCGTCTATCCCATAGACACAAGAAACAACAGTATTTTGTGAAACCTGACTGCATTCCCATTAACATTCCATTGACTTTTAAATCTCATATTTTCCATGGGTGTCTTTCATGAGTAATGGTATGAAGTAAAAGTTGCATATTCTCATATGATTCATGAAGATGAGCAGAGTGTGCAATATGAACAGAGGGTTTCAAATTACCATTATGGAGAAGTACAGCTTTTAAAATTCGTTTTGAAGAGTCAATAAACAAATGCCACTCTGCAAGATCATGATTTGGTGATAAACATTCGAAAAGTCCAATGATGTTCCTGCAATACCATCATCTGGTGGAACTGGAATTTGCAGACTTCTATTGTGAGCCACATAAGCCATTTGAGCAAGCTGAGCAGATAAAATATGGTGCCCATAACTTGTCCTCTTATCCGAGAGGACAGTCAAAGTGTAGCTAATAAATCTTTTTGATCTCAGGTGTTATTGTGTGTTTTTGAGCTTTCACAATAAATTGTCTACAGACATAAAACACATCAGGATGATTTCTACACTGTCTTGGCATTGTTGACATTTTAAAACAAGTCAGGAAATAGATACAAACGGTTATACTTATATTGAAATATTTCATCAGACCAATTATGACTGGACAGTTTTAGACGTTGAAATACCTATTTCATCAGACAAAACTTGATTGGTTAATTTAAGATGATGGAATATTGCATCTGAACTATGCAGCGATGAATAACGTAGTTTATTTTAAAGGTGTTTCCATGATGTAAATGAAATACATGCATACATGTCACTAATTGGAATTTCTATAAAATGCCAGCCTCTTCTAGCCCCTGTGCCGGTGGCATTTAAAAAAAGCACCCACTACACTCACGGAGTGGTTGGTGTTAGGAAGGGCATCCAGCTGTAGAAACACTGCCAAATCAGACTATAGCCTGGTGCAGCCTTTTGGCTTCCCAGACTCCAGTCGAACTGTCCAACCCATGCCAGCATGGAAGACAGACGTTTAATGATGATGATGATGATGATGCATGAGCTAAAACCAAAAAACTTTCTCATCTTGAAAACTGTACGTGATGTCAAAAACCTAATTGTATATTTGAAATCAACATTAAAAACTACAGCAAGCGGAGCTTGACATGTGCAGTGTTCACCTTCAGTCTATCACAGTCAAATTACATCCTACCATCCAACATAAGAGCAAAACAAATGTTAGATAATCATCATCATCATCGTTTAATGTCCGTTTTCCGTGCTAGCATGGGTTGGACGGTTCGACCAGGGTCTGGGAACCCAGGAGGCTGCACCAGGCTCCAGTCTGATCTGGCAGTGTTGTTACAGCTGGATGCCCTTCCTAATGCCAACCACTCCGTGAGTGTAGTGGGTGCTTTTTATGTGCCACCGAAGTTTGTAAAGTGGTCAATACTGACCCCTGGAAGTCTATGTAGCTATCCAATGGGTCCATAAACCCCTGAAATGATTTCAAGCATAAAGAAGACAGATTTATTAGTGAAGTGGATCTGAAAGAGTGTCAGTAATTTATAGCTAAAACTCACAACTTTCCAGCCAAATATGAATGCAATATTAACTCGAATTCAACCAAACATTTCACATTAAATATTCCAGCTGTATCCTTAATACAATATATCACTGAATTTTTATTGTCTTTCATCAATTGCGTTAAATATTTTCATTAAATTTCTTTAAATATTTCTTATGAGAAAGTGATAACGACACAAAAGAATGAAGGAATTTGTTGATTTTAAATCAAGAAATTTTCTATTAATTATACTTTTTAATTTTATTTTAGAAATTTACATGAAGTGGGAAGGGGGGTGATTCCATGAAGGGGGTCAATGGCATGAAAATTTTGTTGATCCCCAATGTTATTCTACATATACACAAGAAATATAACACATGGGATGGCCATGGGTGGAATATACATGTATTTGAACTTACTGAGTTGAGCTGAAGCTACGTAACATTCCTATCAAGAAAGACATACAGCCTTCAGGCATAGTCATTCTTACCTATATTTAATAGAAGCCATCAATCAGATCAATCACTCATCAATCAGATCAATGATGCATCTGTCCTCTTTATAACATTTCCTCTCTGATTGCACATGATTATCTTTCTCTCTCTAAAATTACTCTAACCAACTTGATTCCCTAAAACTTATGACAAATTTTTTTTTTTAAAAACCTGAATCCCTTCTAGTTCTCTCTACTCATACTGTATTTCTGCCCTTGCCCTCTAATACTCCCTTTCTTATCACCAATATTTCAAACTTTCTATTAACTCTATCATTCTACTTCTAGAACCTTATGCCTTTTATCATCTTTTAACGTGATAGAAATCTTCCATTGACATTTTAATGGCAGTGTATAAATAGCAGAAATCATATCCAATTATAACAAAAAAAATAATAAATTTTTTTTAAATAACACAAAAAGCTGTGAAAATCCATGTCTACCTGTCGGTAGTTATTTCGATAACTAGAAGCGGAGAAATATAGAGAGAAATTACATATATAAATAACCTTGACAACAAGCAAACTATCATTCTATATTGACATACACACACATATACATACATTACATATATATATATATATATATATATATATATATATAGTTCTATATTGACATACACACACACATATACATACATTATATATATATATATATATATAGTTCTATATTGGCATGCACACACACACATATACATACATTATATATATATGTATATATATATATAATGCGTTGTCTATATATGTATATATACATATATGTGTATACATTTCATATGTATATTATATATATGTGTACATATATACATGTGTGTGTGTGTGCATTGATACAGTTAAACAGTATGTCTGAGATATTAAATAAACTAACAACTTGTTAGTAATCAATGAAACAAAAACAACTCAGATCTCTAAAGATAGCAGCATTAAATGGTTTGGCTGATATTTATAGAAAAACTAGTATAACTAATAACTGTTATGTATTGATCATTATTATTATTATTATTATTATTATTATTATCATTATTATTATTATTATTTCAAGCAATTGCCAACAACTCCAGATATTTTCATACCCATTGATCGATTTTACAAGAGACCTAGAGGAGGTAATAAGGTCAACCGAAGCTGGCCACCTGGAGTCTATTTAATTACAAAACCTAACGCTAAAACAAACCATTCCAAATAAATCATAGAATCAATAATGAGTTAAGGAACTGGATTGTTCTGCAACCGAACATTCAGTTGTCAAATTCTTCTCCTTATTACATTGCACTTTTACACATGGAACCTTATTAAGTTTGTTCCGGTCAATATTGCCGACCATTTATCAATTGCTGTCTTTTAGCCGGGCAGTTTTCTCAAACAGTTTGTGTAATTCTTGAAATAAAAAAAAAAATTTGTTAGATCTAAATGTAAAGAGAATACATACACGAAATGGATGCAAAACTGGATGCTACATCGAAGAGGCCAGGGAACAGAAGAAAGAAGACATGCACTCAACACCAGAGCTGAAGACACCTCCAAAAAGGGGGGGGGGGCGCCACGTCAAAACGGTAGAGGAGTAGGGACCAAAACCGGACGTGGTTCCTCCTGATGATGTCTTGAGCTAACTGGATCCTATAAAGGAGCTGTTGTGGTAGCAGACCATGAAACATGGTTGTAATTCCTCCTTTTAAAAAATAATGTTTGACATTAGAAAGTTTATGCAGAGTTTACCACATGACTTGATAATTTTTTCCCAGAAGAGCAGAATGTTTGATTATCTTTTGTTTCAGTCTATGGCCATACTGGAGCACTGCCTTGAAGGATTTAGTCAAACAAATTGACCCCATGATTTGCTTAGGTATTTCTTAAGTCTGGTACTAATGCTATTGGTTTCAGTCTGTGGCCATACTGGAGCACTGCCTTGAAGGATTTAGTCAAACAAATTGACCCCATGATTTGTTTAGGTATTTCTTAAGTCTTGTACTAATGCTATTGGTCTCTTTTTGCCAAACCACTAAGTTGCAGAAATATAAACAAACGAACATTGGTCGTTAAGTGGGGGAGAGAGACGAACAGACACTTCTCTACCAACACACACGCATACACAAACAGAGAGCTACCAAAGTATGCTGTGATTGTACTTCTCTCCCACCCATTTACTACAATAATCACCCTGTTTCTAACCTCATGCTCTTCACCCTCTTCTTACCCTAGTTCTTCTGCTCTCCCTCCTTTTCACACTCTTGATCACATTGTCTGGCATCATCACCATATCACACAGTATTGAGAACTCTCTACTCTAAACAATACACAAAGCAACTTCTCGAATGGCTGTCACCACAATAAAACACACCCAGTAAACTGTGTAAAGTGAAAGATGACAGAAAGGGCTTCCAATCAAACAAACCAAGCCAAACATGTACAAGCAAGACATTACCCTCAGCCAAACAAGAACTGATCAACACCATGATGACCTCTCAAAGCCAGGGAAAGCAAATTCACATCCTCCTCGTTATAAAAATTATATATATTCTTTTATTCTTTCATTCTTTTACTTGGTTCAGTCATTTCACTGCAGCCATGCTAGAGCACTGCCTTTAGTCAAACAAATCAACCCCAGGAACTATTCTTTGTAAGCCTAGTACTTATTTTATCAGTCTCTTTTGCCAAACTGCTAAGTTACAGGGATGTAAACACACCATGTATCGCCAAAGGACTTGGTTGCCTGACACAACCTCCATGAGGCCCAACACTCAGTCCATTTTATGTGCCACTGTCACAGGTGCCAGTCAGACGGCACTGGCATTGACCATGATTATGATTTCACTCGGTTCAACATGTCTTCACAAGCACAGCATATTGCCCAATGTTTGAAGGGTGCTTTAACAGGGTTAGTTATGTAACACTTGCATCATCCATGACTACAATCTCACTTGGTTTGACAGATCTTCTCAAGCACAGCATATTGCCAAAGGCCTCTGTTGCTTGTCATTGTCACCATGAGACACAATGTTCAAAGATCATGCTTCACCACCTCGTCCCATATCTTCCTGGGTCTATGCTGTTCTTGTCCATACACATCACATGACCATACCAGTGCAGTTGTCTCTCTTGCACACCATATCTGATGCTTCTTATGTCCAACTTTTCTCTCAGGATGCTTACACTCTGTTGTGCATGCACACTGACATTGCACGTCCAGCGAAGCATGCTAGCTTCATTTCTTTCAAGCCTATGCGTGTCCTCAGCCGTCACAGCAGTGAAACATGAGCTGTGATGGCTGAGTACATGCATAGGCTTGTAAGAAATGAAGTTAGTATTCTTCGCTGGATATGCAATGTCAGTGTGCATGCACAATCTGAGTGAGAGGCCCTTTCACTCTGAGCAAGAGGCCCTTTGTTACCAGCAAAGGTAGGAGCTCTGCGAACTTTGCCTAGCCTATTCTTATCCTTACAGTTATGCTCTCAGAGCATCAATCTCGCTATTGGCTTGGTCACCTAGGTAATGGAAGCTATCTACTATTTCTGGCTTACCCCACTGGCTGTTGACGGAGTCTCTTTTCTGTACAGTTTCGATGTTTACTGTACTTGTGACCTTTCCACACACAAAAACTATTTTCCCAGTTAACCTTCCTCTGATATTGCTGCACCTCTTATGTGTCCATAGCTTACACTGGGTACATCTTATAGAGTTTCTACCTAGACCCTTTCTACAGATCAAGTAGGGCCATCTACCTGAAGGGGTTTGCGATTTGTCTGCTCTCTGCCTTACTAAGTTTTTGGATTTTGTTAAATTAACTCTAGACCTTGCTTCCATACCTGAAACTTCTCTACGGTAGTTTTTATGGTAGACAGACAGGAGGTTAAAACACAAGATAGAAATAAGGGTTACAGAGATATAGAAGGGGCATGTGTTTATGATCATAGGAGTATGCATGTGGGTGCTATTCATTGGGGGTGAGCTTAAGTTTAGATTTATGAAAGAATTTAAAAGTGCAAAAGAATTTGTGCTTACACATAGTGACGGAATATCCCATACTTTGGGATATCCCAGAAACAGGTGTAAGATTTTGAATTTCTTCCTATAATATTGTATATGACTTGAGATGTTCACCTTACCTTAATGTTTGATGTTCTGTTTAACAATTATATATATATATAAATTTATACATATTATATATAAATTTATATGTAAATCATATATAAATTATATATATTATACATAAATTATATATAAATTATATATAAATTTATATATACTATATATAAATTTATATATATTATATATAAATTTATATATCATCATCATTATCATTGTTTAACGTCAGCTTTCCATGCTAGCATGGGTTGGACGATTTTGACTGAGGTCATGTGAACCAGATGGCTGTGCTAGGCTCCAATCTGATCCGACAGAGTTTCTACAGCTGGATTCCCTTCCTAACGCCAACCACTCCGAGAGTGTAGTGGGTGCTTTTATGTGCAACAGGCATGGGGGCCAGTCAGGCGGTACTGGCAACGACCTTGCTTGAATCTTTTTACACATGCCACTGGCACAGGTGCCAGTAAGGCAATTCTGGTAATGATCACACTCGAATGGTGCCTTTTACATGCCACTGGCACAGAAGCCAGTTAGCCGCTTTGGCAACGATCACGCTCGGATGGTGCTCTTAGCACCCTACTAGCACGGGGCCCAAGTGCCAGTAAGGCGACGCTGGTAATGATAACACTCAAATGGTGCCTTTTATATGCCACTGGCATGGAAGTCGGTCAGCCACTCTGTCAACAATCACACTCGTATGGTGCTCTTTGCACCCCACTAGCACAGATGCCAGTCATCAAATTTGATTTTGATTTCACTTGCCTCAACAGATCTTCGCAAGCAGAGTTTAGTGTCCAAAGAAGGAAAAGATACGCATAAGTGGGCTGGTTACACTCCTGGCATAGGCCACGAGGTTATGGTCTCATTTGGCATGCCAGGTCTTCTCAAGCACATCCTATTTCCAAAAGTCTCGGTCACTAGTCATTTCCTTGGTGAGGCCTAATGTTCGAAGGTCGTGCTTCACCACATCATCCCAGATCTTCCTGGGCCTACCTCTTCCACAGGTTCCCTCAACTTTTTCACACAGCTATCCTCATCCATTCTCACCACATGACCATACCAGCACAGTCGTCTCTCTTGCACACCACATCTGATGCTTCTTAGGTCCAACTTTTCTCTCAAGGTACTTACACTCTGTCGAGTATGCACACTAACATTACATATCCAGTGGAGCATACGGGCTTCATTCCTTGTGAGCTTACGCATTCTCAGCAGTCACAGCCCATGTTTCACTGCCATGTAGCATGGCTGCTCACACACATGCATCATACAGTCTACCGTTTACTCTGAGTGAGAGGCCCTTTGTCACCAGCAGAGGTAAGAGTTCCCTGAACTTTGCCCAGGCTATTCTTATTCTAGTAGCTACACTTTCAGTGCACCCTCCCCTGCTACTGACTTGGTCACCTAGGTAACGGAAGCTATCAGCTACTTCTAGTTTTTCTCCCTGGAATGTGGCGGAAGTTGTTCTCTGCACATTATCAGTGTTATTTATTGCTCCTGAGCATCTGCCACATACAAAAACTATCCTCCCAGTTAGCCTTCCTTTGATATTGCTGCACCTCTTATGTGTCCATAGCTTACACTGGGTGCATCTTATGGAGTTTTTACCTATGCCTTTTCACAGATTGAGCAGGGCCATCTACCTGAAGGCATTTCTGGTTTGTATGCCTTCCTACTTATTAGGACTTTGGTTTTAGCTAGGTTGACTCTAAGGCCCTTCGATTCTAATCCTTGTTTCCATACTTGAAACTTCTCCTCTAGTTTTGATAGTCACTCAGCAATAAGAGCAAGGTCGTCAGCACAGAGGAGCTCCCAGGAGCATCCTGTCTTGAATTCTTCTGTTATTACCTGGAGGACTATGATAAATAGGAGGGGGCTAAGGACTGAACCTTGGTGAACCCCTACCTCTATCCAGAATTCTTCACTGTACTCATTGCCAACCCTCATCTTACTGACAGCATCCCTGCACATGGCTTGCACAGCTCTTACTAACCATTCATCTATCCCTAGTTTCCTCATTGACCACCAGATAAGGGATCGGGGGACCCTGTCAAAGGCTTTCTCCATATCAATGAAAGCTAGATACAGAGGTTTATCTTTGGCTAGGTATTTCTCCTGCAGCTGTCTTACCAGAAATATAGCATCAGTGGTGCTTTTCCCTGGCACAAACCCAAACTGCATCTTATCTAAACTGACTCTCTCCCTAATTAGTTGGCTATGACTCTCTCCGTGACCTTCATTACCTGATCCAAAAACTTGATACCTCTGTAAATATTTGTATCTAAAGTGTCACCTTTACCTTTGTAGCAGTTGACTATGGTGCTGCTACACCAGTCATTGGGTAGGACTCCTTCATGTATCACCTGGTTAACTATACAGGTGACTAGGCTATAGCCAACACCGCCAGATATTTTGAGCATCTCTGCAGTGATTTCTGATGGGCCAGGGGCTTTCCCTGCCTTCATATCCTTAATTGCTTTATCTACCAAGGCACTGTCAATTCGGATAGCTGACCCCTCTGTGGGGTTGACATATGGCAGACTCTCTTTCTCCCATTCAATTTCTTTATTCAGCAACCTTTCATAGAGGCGTCTCCAAACATCTCCCTTTGCAGCCTCGTTTAGTGCAAGTGGACCATCATCCATGCAGGCACATTTCTCTCCTATGACATCATGATTCTCTCTCACACACTGTCTTGCAACACGAAATACCTCAAGCTTTTGGTCCTCATGGCACAGAACATTGGCAAATTTTTTCTTATCTGCTTCCCCTCTGGCTAAATAAATCTGTCTCCTAGCTTCCCTTCTGGCAGTCTGATACAATTCCCTGCAGAGGGCGGGAATACTGCGAACAAGCAAATTTAGACAAGAGCATCTTCTGGATATGTATTTCTCCGGTAGAGGTATAAAAAAAAAAAAATCGAGTGGGGGAATCCGAGTGTGTACACTAGTTTATACAGGGTGGTGGTGGTGGTGGTGGTGGTGGTGGAGGAAGTCTTGGCAAAGCAAGTGGTAATCGAAAAAGAGAGAGAGAGAGACAAACAGAGAGAGGCTGAGAAAGAGACAGACAGACAGACAGAAAGTGTAGAATCTGCTTCCTGTTAAATAACTCAGATGTGTGCGAATGCACATACATACACACTCATCTATATACACATACAAATATATATATACCTACGTATCCCTTGTACACAATTCAAATAATCTCTTCTTAGTCAAAATGGTAATCTATTCAATGTGCATGTATAATTGTGTTTATATATGTGTGTGTGTGTGCACATATATATGTGTGCGTGTGTGTGTGTGTATGTGTATATATATAAATGCTTACATTTATATATATGTATATGTGGATGCATGCCTTCATTATGATGTAACAATTAACTGCTATATTCTACGTCAGAGAATAAATTATTCGTTATCTGATAGGAAAGGAGAAATTGTATAATTATTTTTTTAATTAGAAATACAGCCTTCAGGCAATCAAAATTAAGTGACTCCACTAACGATGACAACAATGATACATCGTTAGTAGTGAATGGGATACAGAATTGAGGTGAGAAGAATCGAAAATCTGGAACACCTTTGTCAGACAAACATTAAACAATGTCAGCAAATATTGGTAACAGTTGATTCCTCTCCCTTGCATCCTGGTCTTCTTCATATTTTGGCAGACAGGAAAGAAAGTGGACAGGCGAAGTGAGGATGGGGGAGGAGTTGTTTTGTTTTCTTTTTTGACAACAGGAGGCTGAAATAAGTTCTTGGAGAGTGGGTCTAACAGATGGTATTGCCAGGAATGTATAACAAGAAAATTTTTTCAATAATAAAACTAGTTTCTGGAGACAAATAATGCTAATAATAAATAATATAGAAGTAGAGAGAGAGAGAGGAAGGACTTTGACAGAATCATACAGGAGAGACAGAGAGGCATAGACAGAGAGAGAGAGATACACACAGACAAAACAGAGAGCAAGTGAGTGAGAGAGAGAGAGAGGGGGGGAGAAACTGAGAGACAGCAACAGAAAGAGACATACAGACAGATAAAGAGGCAAAGACAGTGTGTGAGAGAGAAAGACTGATAGAAAGATAGATAAGGAAAGAGAGAGAGGGGGTAAGCAGGAAGAGAGAGAGAGAGAAAGAGAGAGAGGCAAGCAGGAAGAGAGAGAGAGAGAGAGAGAGAGAGAGAAAGAGACTATGTAAGCAAATGACTGTGATTGATAAAATGGCCACAATTGGATGAAAAAAGCCCCAAATGATCTTTAGAAGTGGATGCTATGCGCTTTGAAGTAGATTCCTAGAATAGGGTGGTTTGGGGTTCATAAAGCTAAGACACTTATTTCTAACACCACCCAGATTACGATGTAGTAAGATTCAGATACAAGGTGATACACTGAATATTTCATATTTCTATAAATTAAATCACTGGTCTTTGGAGAAATTCTAAGCATTTGATTGGTTCGTGTGTTGAGCGGAACTGACTAAAGTTCATTCCCTCTCTTTCTATTCTACAACAACAACTAAATCTTATCTTATATACATGATGTGACAATTCAGCGCCAACAATTAAGGCACACAGACAATTCAGCATAGGGCATCTTATTGAACTTAGGTAAAGGTTATTTTGGGGATATGAAAAAAAAAAAGAGGAAATATTTCAATTATTTATTTAAAACCATGTAAAGCTAAAAACTTCAAAAAGAATTAAAAATGCTAAATTATATTCTTATAGATGTATATAAAAGATAATTATTTATGTAAAAACATGGGTGTGTGTATATATGTTTATGTTCATTTGTTGATGTTTGTTTTATGTATGTGTATGTGTTTTGTTTTGCTGGGTTTGTAGGTTTTACATGCACTGAATAGTCAGGCACTCCCATATATATATTAGCAACAGAGGTAATATAAGTACCAAAAGGTAATATTTATTCCTACTATCATCAGTGGTAGCATTTAATGGCCATCTACGATGCTGCCAGTGAAACAGGATCAAATGAGTTAGAGGACTGTACTAGCTTCCATTGCCTGCTTTGGTATGCTTTTTATGGATGGACAGACGGAAGATTTTCCGAATGTCAACCACTTCAGAGGGTGTAGTGGGGGCTTTTTATATGGCATCAGCACTAGTGAGGTCCCCAAGTAACTTTCAAGACAAAACTCCAAGACAGAGTGGGGGATGGGGGTATTGAGTGGAGGGTGGGGCTTTTATTCAAGTGTCAAGAGGTGGGACAGGAGCAGGTGTCCTGCTACAGAAGTGACACCTGGGTACCCCAGCAGGAAAGAGAGAAAAGATGGTGACGATGAGATATATCAGGGCTCTCTTTCAAGGTACCAAAGGGTCGATATAAGAGAAAATAGGGACAGAGAATTGAGTGTGTAGGTCTTTTAGAAAGTATAAAACGAGGAGGAAAGATGGGTTGAGAGAGGGGAGATGGGAATGCTGTGAATGGTGAATAAATGAAGAAGCATGGACAATGGTGAATCTCAGTTCCATTTTTTGGAAAAAATTTGAAATCTCCAGCTAGATGTATGATATTAGTGTGTGTGTGAGTGTGAGTGTGTGTGTGAGTATGAGTGTGAGTGTGTGTGTGCGTGCGTGCATAGGTGTGAGTATGTGTGTGAGTGTGTTGCAGTGGAAATGGTAGATCCCTGCCACAGGACAAGTGGTATGAGGCAGCCACCATAAAGTGAGACAACGTCAACCAGTACGCGGAGTCGTGTGTCAGTCATTGTATGAGTTCTCAGTCGGAGTTAAGTGTCAGTTAAGTGTTATAGTCGAGTTTGAGTCACAGTCAAGGTAGACGGTTCAAATTCATTGTCTTGCAGAGCTGTCAGCGAAAGCACAATAGACAAAGCGATATATTACCATTCCGGTATAGAAGAGATACACTGTGTCTGATACCAAAGAAAATATCTTGGCTACTGGAGTAGATACGACAGCTACAGTCACAAAAGTGGCCACACCTTACAGATGTGGAAAACACCACAACATAATAGAGGGACAGAATGTAACTGAGCTGAGAGAAGTGAGTATGAGAGGAATGGGATAGGAAACAAGAAAAGAGACTGAGTTGGTGAAATGCCTGGAAAATGAGCCACCTCGTTTAACCTTACCAAGTGGTCTTTAGTCCACTCTGTTGCAACTGGGCTGCCTACTTGTTTTAGGGCCTTGAAATGTAAAGGGTCAAGGGTGCTGGTCTTGTTATCACTGACTAAATGGTAAAAAGAGAAAGAAAGTAATCCCAGTGGAAAAGACCTGCAGAAGTGGAAGCCCCGGGGAGACATTGAACATATGGTGAAAGCTGATCACAAGAGGCTGAACTTTCTGAAGGAGATGATGATGATGGCTTAGAACAAGAGAGAGGCACTGGAGAAGAGAAGACTGATTCACAGAAACACTGAATAATAAATGGTGTTTGTGATGATGGTGATGATGATGGTGATGCCAGCAATGACTCTCTCATAGGATTTTAATTGTTAAAAGAACAAAGAATTAAATAGATGTTCACTGAAAGTTTGGCATATAAACCTATGTTTGCTTCTATTAAACAGTCTTTCAAGAACACAGATGTACATTTAATTGGCATCATTTTAACACTGAATTGGTTTTTTTTTGGTTTTTTATGTTGTTATATGCCAAACATGTCTGCAACACAACAGATACCATTCCTCCCTTCTTCTCCAAAATACAACTAATATCTTGTCTGTCAGAACCAATATTCTCAGGTTAAATCTTGCCATTTCTGCACCAAGTCTTCCTTAACCTGATAACACCACTGTCTACTTTCAAACCCACCAAATATTTCCACCATTTCACAGCAGCCACTCTCCATTGACCCTACACGTCCATACTAACTCCACTGACCTTCACTCTGACATACATTTGGCTAATGTTTCTAATGCTCACTTGCTATTTCCAGCACACAGTTGCACTGTTATTCAAATCTATGTTTGCCCACATTACAATTGACATCTATCTTTCTTTTTTCTTTCCATTTAATTTTCATCAATTCTCAATCACAAAATGCAATTAATTATATTCTACTCCCTTCTTCTAGTTCTCCTCCCTTCTGCTTAAATGTCGTTATTGCAACAGCCATGGCACACTTAACACATTAGCAGGCAAGAGTCAATGTTAAAGACATCAACTTCCATCGAGATAGAATATCTGCTGCCAACCGATTTAATAGGATCCCTGGTGAACTGAAGTGATTTGGTGGATGGCTGAAGAATACAGGAAGGGGAAACGCTCTGGGGAAATGGTAACAGAACTGGCAGAAGATTAAAAGCTAAACCAAATCAAGGGAGAGGATTTGTTATACAGATTACAGATGCAGATATGGTTGTCATCATCATCATCATTGTTTAATGTCCGTTTTCCATGCTAGCATGGGTTGGACAGTTCGATCGGGGTCTGGGAAGCCAGGAGGCTGCACCAGGCTCCAGTCTGATCTGGCAGTGTTTCTACAGCTGGATGCCCTTCCTAATGCCAACCACTCCGTGAGTGTAGTGGGTGCTTTTTACGTGCCACCGGCACAGGTGCCAGGGGAGGCTGGCAACGGCCATGATTGGTTGGTGCTTTTTACGTGCCACAACAAATTTCTTTCTCAAAACACATGGTTCTGAGTTCAGTCCCACTGTGTGGCACCTTGGGCAAGTGTCTTCTTCTATCACTCCCAACCAACCAAAGCCTTATTAGTGAATCTGGTAGACAGAAACTGAAAGAAGCCCATCATATGTTTCTGTCTACCAAATCCACTCACAAGGATTTAGTTAGCTCAAGGCTAGAGTAACAGAAGATACCAAGGTGCTAAGCAGTGGAACTGAACCCAAGACCATGGGGTTGGGAAGCCACACTTCACCACCACATAGCTATGTCTGCACCTACCTATCAAACATATACAGCAATGCCATCTACATAAGTGTGGGGGGGTCGACATTTTCAATAAATGGGGCAATGAAAATAATAACTTAAATACAACGAAATATTCAGAGAGAGAAAAAATGTTTAATGATTTTTGTTTTATTTCATTAGGTTGTTAGATCGCAGAGCTGCAGTGATCCAGGGGCATGGAACATGGCATTGTTTCAATAAGAATGGACATTGTCCTTGAACTTTGTAGGTCAAGTGTATCAGAGACCCATCCAAGCCAGCCTGACTAGAATAACGGACATTAAATAGATGATGGTGATAATATTGATCAAGATTATAGGTGGTGGTGGTGATGGTGATGATCATAATTTTCATTGTGAAGCTAATGGTGGTGGTGTGGTGATTATATATACCTCATTATCATGATGATGATTGGAATAGATGAATGTTAATAGTCTCTAGACAGTTGTAGATTAAGAACAGAAAGAAGAATTAGTCCTTAGATTCATGAATAGCAATAAAGAAAAGAGAAAGAAAGCAATTGGCAACAAATTTCAGATTAATGATTGAAGAATAGTTTTTTTTTTATGGGACTATTTCAGTTAGTGGCAGTTTGTGGATCAAGTTTAGGTTAAAGTCTTGAATCAATTATTCAATATGATGTTTCAACAACAACTCTTCAACTCCACATAACAACCAGCCCAGCCAGGAACATCCATTCATAATGGTTCAACATGATTACTGTATTAGTCAAAGCATCCCTCAATAATTTCTCTAATGTCACTAATACATCTTCGTAATTACTACTACCATCACAACTACCAATTTCTTTACTACCCACAAGGGGCTAAACACAGAGGAGACAAACAAAGACAGACACACGGATTAAGTCGATTACATCGACCCCAGTGCGTAACTGGTACTTATTTAATTGACCCCGAAAGGATGAAAGGCAAAGTCGACCTCGGTGAAATTTGAACTCAGAACGTAGCGGCAGACGAAACACCGCTAAGCATTTCGCCCGGCATGCTAACGTCTCTGCCAGCTCGCCGCCATCACAACTACCACCACCATTACCACCATTGTTTTGGCATCTATTTTACCATGCTCGCATAAGTTCCACAAGACTTCATAGTGGTAGAATGTTTTTAGAATTGGATGCTCTTCCTGTCACCAACCCCTGCTTTCAAATAATAGAATATTTCCACCCATCCACCAATATCAAAACAACGAAAGCCTAGATATACTTTAGCACACAATGGCAAACAAACGACACACCATTCGTATATGGGAAAATACTCAGAGCTAAAACAAAATCTCTCCCAATATGACACACCAGAGTAATACCCACAGCTGGTCTGGATTCCCCTTGCTCAGTTATGAGTTTGAGTCCAATGCATGAGGAGATAAGGTGTCAATCAAATTCGTCATTACAATCCGGTCACTTGACACCAACCAGGTCATATCATCATCATCATCATCAATGAATGTCCATTTTCCATGCTGGCATGGGTTGGATGCTTTCATGGAAGGTGGCAATCCACAAGACTGTGCCAAACTCCAATGTCTGCAGTGAACTTCCTTTCTAACACCAACCACATTACAGAGTATGCTGAATGATTTCTACATGGCACTGGTACTAATGAGGTCACCAAGTAACTAGCAAGATCCCTCCACTGAGTGATGGGTGTCGGCTTGAGGGAGCAAGGGTATCTTTATGCCAGGTGATGAGAGATTAAATTATGAGGGATGGACAGGAGCAGGTGCTTTGCTGCAAGGGAGATATAGGGTCGCTCCAGCTGGAAAAGAAGCTCTAATAATCCCCCTTCTATTTCCCTCAAACAATACAAGCCAAGGCTGGTCCCTAGCCTCGCTCAAGTTTTCAGTCTCACTTTCTCTCAGTGAAAGAATATATTCTAAACTTTAGAAATATGCTTCAATGTATCTCATTCTCAAGAAGGCCAATCCTCTCACCCTAAAGTTCCATCACATTTTAATTCCAACATTGAAAATGTAAATGGCACAGCACCCATTAGAGAAAAACTTGCCCCAATGATGGCTAGTACAGCTTGGCACCAGTGACGTCGCAACTCATTTCTACAGCTGAGTGAACTGGAGCAACGTGAAATAAAGTGCCTTGCTCAAGAACACAACATGCAGCCCGGTCCAGGATTCGAGCTCACAACCTCACGATCATAAGCTCGACGCTTTAACCACTGAGCCATGTGCCTTCAATAATAATAATAATAATAATAATAATAACAATAATAATAATAAATGCTCTGATGCAGTACCAGGCAGTGGCTCTCGTGGCTTCTGATCTTAACTGATTGGAAGTGTTATCATGTACATTGTTTTGTCTTGGTATAAAAGATGAGCTACAGCAAATATTCTGCTCAATACCACAGATTTGCTTGTCAGTTGTTTGACCTTAACCAGTTGAGCATGTCCCTTAGTGGCTGGCGATATGTGCATCTCTGATCACAAGCAGAAGTAGTGGGGGAGCATCATAGCCGTGTGTTGAGAGGGATTCTTTGGGGTTTGATTAATTCAACTCTGGAAACATGGGTGTTTCGTTCAACATCCTTAAACAACCCTTATTCAGGGACCTTTCAAGTGGGATGGGTTACTCGACCTGAAGAAAATTTTAACTGGGCTCCACCTGCAAGGTCATGTGCTGTTTATCTTGATATGAGATCACCATGTCGCACACATATGATTGTGATACATGTGCCTGGTGTACCCTTATCAGACGGGTAGTCATGATGGGTATGCTGGGCTTCATATATTTTACCCCAGTGTCACTTTGATGGCATGCACTGCTCTCTCACTCAATAATAATAATAATAATAATAATAATAATAATAAGGATAATAATGGTTTTAAATTTTGGCACAATGCCAGCAATTTTAGGGAAGTGGAGCAAGTCTGTTATTTCAAGCTCAATGTTGCCGCTTACTTTTTTTATCCTAAAAGGATGAAAAGAAAAGCTGAGCTTGGCAGGATTTGAATTCAAAGCATAAAGAACTAGAAGAAATGCCACCACACACACACACATACACACATTATGAAACAGTTAATAGAAAGGCAAATAAAACCATGGCACTCCAATATCAGGACACATCTACAACACAAACATATACAGGTGCAGGAGTGGCTGTGTGGTAAGTAGCTTGCTTATCAACCACATGGTTCTGGGTTCAGTCCCACTGCATGGCACCTTGGGCAAGTGTCTTCTACTATAGCCTCAGACCGACCAAAGCCTTGTGAGTGGATTTGGTAGATAGAAACTGAAAGAGGCCAATCATAGATATATATATAGGGAGAGTTTACGAAAAAAACAAGACAAAGACAGGTGGTGTACAAAAATAACAGATAATAGTATAACGCTCAGGAATAGAAAAAGTCTTTTACGTTTCGAGCCTACGCTCTTCTACAGAAAGGGACACAGAAAAAACAAGGAGAGAATATATATATATATATATATATATATAATATTAATTAAAAACAGAACACAAAAGATATCATGGCACATGTGTGTTTCAAGCTTTATAAATAATCCGTTATTACATCAGTGTATTATTGATATAAAAGATGGTTTAAAGATCTCTTCAGAGTTACATCACAATATAAAATGTACACGTAGTATTACCCCTTACAAAAGGTTTATCATATCTCCTTGAAAAAGTATATTTGTATAAATGTATAAAGATTCATTAGATTTCAAAAATCTACCCATACTGTACTACAATTCAGCTCTCACCTCTGGCATATACAGGTGCTTATACTCATCAAGTATTCACTCTAAATTTACAGTATGTATGTATGTATGTATGTATGTATGTATGATGTGTGTGTGTGTGTGTTTTTGTGTGTCTGTGGTTGTCCCCTCATCATCACTTGACAACCGATACTGGTGTGTTTACGTTCCCATAACTTAGCGGTTCGGCAAAAGTGACCGATAGAATAAGTACTAGGCTTACAAAGAATAAGTCCTGGGGTTAATTTTTTTCATCTAAAGGCAGTACTCCAGCATGGCTGCAGTCAAATGACTGAAACAAGTAAAAGAATAAAAGAATACAAAACCATACATTATAATCTATCTGTCCATGTTGTTGTTGTTATTATTATTATTATTATAACAATTTGATGATGACCATCCTCACCAGACAGCGGGATGCAGGGTCACTCTTAAATACAAAGACCCTCCCAGGTGAAGAATGTATCCCTCAGCATAGGCTAATCATTAGTGACTTTAGGCTTGAGGCCAGAAGGACTCCAAGAAACAGACCAATCCAGAAAAGAAGGATTTGGAAGCTAAAGAACCCTTCACATGGTCAGAGATTTAGGGACATCCTCATCAAGAAATTTGATGAGTGGGAGGAGGAGCTACAGACGTCGGACATAGAAGGTAGCTGGAAATTCCTACGGGACAGCTTGCTGAGAGCCACAGACCAAGTCTGTGGATGGTGCAAAGTACCTTCCAGACCTAGAGTTACGTGGTGGTGGAATAGTGCAGTAGACAAAGCCATTAGTGCAAAGAAACAGGCCTGGAAAGCCTGGAGGGATGGGGGTAGCAGGGAACTGTACCAAGTAGCCAAAAGGGAGGCCAGGCGGCAGGTATACACAGCCAAAGATATAGCAGAAAAGAAGAAGTTTGCCAATGTCCAGCGACGTGAGGACCAAAGAACTGAGGTATTTCGGATTGCTAGACAGTGTGTGAGAGAAAATAGTGATGTTACAGGAGAGAAATGTGTCTGCATGGATGATGGGGCACTTGCTTTTAATGTTGGTGAAAAGAAAGAGGCTTGGAGAAGCCATTATGAAAGACTGCTGAATGTGGAGAATGAATGGGAGGAGAACCTGCCAAATGTTGACCCAGTAGAGGGACCAGCTATCCAAATAGACAGCTCCCTTGTAGTTAAGGCAATTAAGAGTATGAAACCAGGTAAAGCCCCCGGCCCATCAGGAATCACTGCTGAGATGCTTAAAACAGCTGGTTATGTGGGCTATGGCCTAGTCACCCGTATTGTAAACCAGGTAGTTCATAATGGAGTCATACCCAATGACTGGCGTAGCAGCACCATAGTCAACTGCTACAAGGGTAAGGGTGATGCTCTAGATAGAAATAACTACAGGGGTATTAAACTGTTGGATCAGGTGATGAAGGTCACAGAGAGGGTCATAACCCATCTCATTAGGGAGAGAATTTGCTTAGATGAGACGCAGTTCGGTTTTGTGCCGGGTAGAAGCACCACTGATGCTATATTCCTGGTCCGACAACTGCAGGAGAAATACCTAGCTAAAGATAAACCCCTCTACATAGCTTTTGTGGACTTGGATCCCTTATCTGGTGGTCGATGCGGAAAATGGAGATTGACGAATGGCTAATAAGGGCTGTACAGGCCCTATACAGAGAGGCTGTCAGCAAGGTTAGGATTGGCAACGAATATAGTGAAGAATTCCGGGTAGAAGTAGGTGTACACCAACGCTCAGCCCTCAGTCCCCTTTTATTCATCATAGCCCTCCAAGCAATAACAGAGGAATTCAAAACAGGTTGCCCCTGGGAGCTCCTCCATGCTGATGACCTGGTTCTCATAGCAGAATCACTGCTGGAACTAGAAAAGAAATTTCAGGTGTGGAAACAAGGGTTAGAATCAAAGGGCCTTAGAGTAAATGTAGCAAAGACTAAAGTTATAGTAAGCAGAAAGGCGAACTCAGCACACACCCCATTGGGCAGGTAGCCCTGCTCGATCTGTAGGAAAGGTGTAGGTAGAAACTCCATAAGATCCACCCAGTGTAAGCTATGGACGCATAAGAGGTGCAGCAACATCAAAGGGAAATTAACTGATAAGATAGCTTTCATGTGTGGCAGATGCACAGGGACAATAGACACCACAAATACTCAGAAAACAGATTCCATCACACTCCAGGGGGAGAAACTAGAAGTAGTCGATAGTTTCCGCTACCTGGGTGGCCAAGTTAGTAGTGGAGGTGGATGCTCAGAGAGTGTCACCACTAGAATACGAATAGCCTGGGCAAAGTTTAGAAAGCTCCTACCCCTACTGGCGACAAAGGGTCTCTCACTCAGAGTGAAAGGTAGATTGTATGATGCATGTGTGCGAACTGCCATGCTTCACGGTAGTGAAACATGGGCCATGACTGCAGAGGACATGTGTAGACTTGAAAGAAATGAAGCTAGCATGATCCGCTGGATGTGTAATGTCAGTGTGCACGCACGACAGAGTGTAAGCACCCTGAGAGAAATGCTGGACATAAGAAGCATCAGATGTGGTGTGCAAGAGCGACGCTTGCGATGGTATGGTCATGTACTGCGGATGGATGAGGAGAGATGTGTGAAGAAGTGCCGCTCCCAAACAGTTGAAGGAATCAGGGGGAGAGGTAGACCTAGGAAGACATGGGATGAGGTAGTCAAGCATGACCTCAGAGCGTTGGGCCTCACTGAGGCAATGGCGAAAGACCGAGATCTCTGGAGATGTGCTGTGACTGCAAAGACCCAAGCTGCTTCCTGCACCAGTTCCGCATAGCCGCTGCCCATTCAAAGTACCTTGGATCCCAGAACATCCCGCTGTGCTTGAGGAGACCTGTTGAGTCAAGTACATGTACATGAACATCGAAACAAATATCAATGGAAATAGTAGTTGTGATACCTGTGCCGGTGGCACATAAAAAGCACCATCCGAACGTGGCTGATGCCAGCGCCACCTCAACCGGCTTCTGTGCCAGTGGCACATAAAAAGCACCATCCGAACGTGGCCGATGCCAGCACCGCCTTGGCTGGCTTCCATGCCGGTGGCACATTAAAAGCACCAACCGATCGTGGCCAATGCCAGACTCCCCTGGCACCTGGCCGGTGGCACGTAAAAAGCACCCACTACACTTGTGGAGTGGTTGGCATTAGGAAGGGCATCCAGCTGTAGAAACACTGCCAGATCAGACTGGAGCCTGGTGCAGCCCCTGGCTTCCCAGACTCCGGTCGAACCATCCAACCCATGCTAGCGCGGAAAACGGACGTTAAACGGTGATGATGATGATGTCATTATTATTTACTAAGGCTTTACAAACAAATCAAGGATGGCAGAGAATGATACAGTACAATATGATGTGGAGTTACATGAACATATGTAAACAATAAAATAACCAATGACCAAAAACAACTGTAACAAGAAAATTCCCCCATCATGGGGGAGACTTCCAAAGGCTGCTCCTGGAAACCCCATAAAGTCACGGTCACCCTGACACCCAGGGCAAGTGCTCTCTCCGCCACCCCACCTCCCTCCCTCAATCTACATGCACATGTTCAGAGCAGGCTTGTTTGCTATCATTATAAAATATATATCATAACAGAAATTTAATTATAGAACACTTTGCATGTAATTACTTTTTATTTTTTCTCAAAATAATTGCTCTATGCATATTTTCTTGAAAAATATTATTCACCAATTTATTATTATTATAGTTATCATTATTATTACTGTCATTATTATTATTATTACTACTACTACTACATCATTGTGAATATCAAACAGAATCAACACAAACACATACACACATAAATAAAACTCATTTTCAAAAATAAATGAATAAATGGTATTTTCTTACTTGGAATAAACTTCTTCATCTCTGCTATTGTCTTGGCATATCTTTCTTTCTTTTGTTCTTCAGTCCTAAACAAATAATACAACAGGAACAATATCAATAATAATAACAACCCATTCTAGGAGAGGCACAAGAACTGAAATTTATGTGGAGGGGGATCGTCAATTACATCGACCCCCAGTAATTGACTGCTACTTTTTTTATCAACCCCCAAAAGAATAAAAGGTAAAGAATTTGAACCCTGAATATAAAGATGGACAAAATGCTTAGCAGCATTTTGTCCGATGTGCTTAAAAATTTGCCAGTTCACTGCTTTTTTAATAACAACAACAACAACAATAATAATAATAATAATAATAATAATAATAATAATAATACACCCTGAGGCTGTAACTGAAGGAGAAAATGTAACCATTCTGTGGGACTTTCCAGTACATACAGACCGAACCATCAAGGCCAATAAACCAGATATTGTTGTGAAAGACAAAAACAATAAAGTTTGCTTATTGATCGACATGAGCATCCCCTGTGATCATAATATCTCGGCGAAAGAGTTTGACAAGCTCAGAAAATATAAAGACCTACTCATTGAAATTGAGAAAATGTGGCATCTCAAGGCGGTTACAATACCAGTGATCATAGGAGCACTAGGAATGATCAAGAAGGGAACCGAAAATTATATGAGAATGATCCCTGGCTTACCATCCCAGCAAGAAGTGCAAAAGATTGTCTTAACTGGTACATCACACGTATTGAGAAGAGCATTGTCGATGTGAGAACTGTTGCTGCTCATGTATTTTAATTTAACTTTAAAAAAAAAAAAATGAACGAACTACTGAGTTTGGTTTAATGGCCTACCATTGTATACTATGAGTTTCTTTGCCCTAGGAGTCAGGAAGACACTCGGCAAGAAATGGAAGCAAATTTGAAAGAAGAAAAAAAAAAAATTAATAATAATAATAATAATGGTTTCAAATTTTGGCATAAGACCAGCGGGTTTGGGAAGGGGGTACATCGATTACACTGATCCCAGTGTTTCACTAGTACTTATTCTACTGACCCCAAAAGGATGAAAAGGTAAAGTCAACAGAATTTGAACTCAGAGACGGATGAAATGCTACTAAGCATTTTGTCTGATGTGCATAAAAATATACCAGCTAATAATTATAATAATAATAGGAGGAATATTCCAGGGAGATACGCTCTCTCCACTCCTTTTCTGCTTGGCACTGACACCTCTGTCTGATATGCTAAATAGAACTGGATGCGGATACAAATGTTACGGCAAAATGATCAGCCACCTTTTATATATGGATGACCTAAAACTATACACTACAAATGATAAACAGCTGGAAACACTACTACAGACAATATAGAAATAGATATGAAATTTGGATTAGAAAAATGTGCCAAAGCAACCCTGAAAAGAGGGAAACTAGTTAAGAATAGCAACATCATGCTAGATAAAGCCAATGAAATAAGAGAATTAGACTAAAGCCAGACATACAAATATTTAGAAATCCATGAACTAGATAAGACACAACACACACAAATGAAAGAGAAAATAAAGAAAGAATACTACAGACGAGTTAGATCAATAATAAAAACAGAGCTCAATGCTAAAAACAAGATAATAGGTATCAATACTCTAGCCGTCTCAGTTATAAGTTACAGCTACAATATCCTTAACTGGACACTAAATGAACTAACCAAAATAGACAGGAAAATAAGAAAAATAATGACAGGATCTAGGATTCACCGCCCAAAATCTGACATAGAAAGAGAAAAGATTGATAAATATGGAGACCTGAGAATTGAGATTACCAAGATGTGGCAGCTACGAGAGTCAAATATAAAGGTTATCTCTATTGTCATCAGAGCATTGGGTTCAATACCACCCAACCTGAAGAAACATCTGGACTCTTTAGAAATACTCTGCAAACTTGGTGTATTGCAAAAATTGGCTTTGTTTGAAACTGCACACATATTGTGTAAAGTACTGTCTGTCTGAGGTCCTTGTTGTGACTTGACAGACAGTATAAATCCCTGGTACACAAACTATCTTCAATCTACATCGCAATATTGGATACTGTGCAACATCTTCTGTATTAATAAATGCTCTGATGCAGTACCAGGCAGTGGCTCCCATGGCTTCTCAGCTTAAATGAATGGAAGTGTTAAAATGTGTTTTGTTTTGGTATAAAAAGAAATAAATATTCTGCTCAGATTTCATTAGCAGTTGCTTGACCATAACAAGTTGAGCATGTCCCTTGGTCGCTGATGATATACACATCTTTGATCACAAGCATGAGAAGTGAGGTTGCATCATAACCATGTGTTGAGAGGAATTCTTTGGAGCTTGAATAATTCACCTTTGGAAACATGGGTGTTTTGTTCACCATCCTTAAACAAACCTTATTCAGGGACATTTTGAATGGAATGGGCTGCTCAGCCTAAAGAAAATTCTAACTGGGCCCCACCTACAAGGTCAGGCACTGTTTATCTTGATATGAGATCACCATGTTGCACACATGTGGTTGTGATACATGTGCCTGGTGTACCCTTGACAGACGGGTAGTCATGATGGGTATATTGGGCTTCATATATCTGTATCCCAGTGTCGCTTTGATGGCATGCACTGCTCTCTCACTCAATAATAATAATAACAATAATAATAATAACGGCGCCCAATTTTGGTCCAAGACTAGCAATTGCAAGGAAGGAATTAAGTTGATTACAATCACCCCTAGTGCTCAAATGCTACATATTTTGACCCCAAAAGGATGAAAGGTAAAGTCAATTTCTGTGGATTTTGAGATTAGAACATAAAGACAGACAAAATGATGCTAAGCATTTTGTCTGGCATGCTAACAATTTTGCCAGCTCATCGCAATAATAATAATAATAATTAGAAATAACAATAGCAACATCAATAAGTCAGTAGTAGTAGTAGTAGTATCAATAACAGAAAGAACAAGAAATACACTGATCTTAGCAATAATAATAAATAATAAATAACACCAGGTGATGGTGGTGGTGGTAGCAGCAGCAGCAGCAGTGGTGGTGGTGGTGGTAGCAGTACCACTATGAAATTACATTTAAGAGAGAAAACTAACACAAATCATAAACAGGAGAGAGAGAGAGAAAGAGAGAGGGAAGAGTGAGACAAAGAGAAAGAGAGAGGGGAAGAGTGAGAGAGAGAGACTATTATACAATATCTGATGTAAGAGATGATGAGGAATCAGCAAGTGTGAATGTGAAGAAGCTGGAATAAAGTAGATCAGAGCTAAAATATTGGATACATGTCTTGAAGCGATGCTGATCCTATCAACGTGGAATTTGAGAAAGCTTTCAACACTTTTAAGATGTTCCTTTGCAATTGAAGAAAGCTTTCCTTGAATATATTTATACATTGGTATCTGCAATGTGTGGCACCAACATTAGCAACAAGAACAACTGCTGAAAATTTACCCTCCTCCTTTTTTTTTTAATTCCTCACATACATGTTTGCACATATGTATACGCATGTATGTATGTATGTATGTATGTATGTGTGCATGTATATGTATATATATATATATATGCATGTATGTATATATGCAAGTATGTATGTATGTATGTGTGCATGTATATATATATATGCATGTATGTATATATGCATGCATGTATGTAAGTATGTATATATGTATGTTTGTGGGTGGATGTATATATATATGTGAGTGTGTGTGTGTGTGCATGTGCAAGAGATAGTTGTATCACATTGGTGTAAAATGCAATTAAATGTAAGTACTCAATACTGTTAGGCATTATATATATATAAATATGTCATACATAGATATCTAGATATACATGTATTTTAGTATACATGTATATATGTGTGTGTGTATAAATAATACATATACGCACGTATGTGTTTGTGTGTTTGTGTGGATGAATAGAAAAACAAAATATATGTATAATTCTATCAAAATTACAGGATTGTCTCAAATTGTTTAAACAGCTGAATGACAGCAAGAAATGTCATCTTTAAAAGGCCCCTTTGCAGATTAAAAATAAAATCAGGCTTTCCTATGAAACAGAAAGGGAAGAAAGAGAAACCTGGGCAGTTGGAAATACAAAGAAGAACCCTAAAGCCTTCAACAAATTTTCAAAAAAATCTTCCTTGGTGCACCACAAGGTAGGGCCACTGTTTGAAGAAAACGACTGGCTGACTACAGATCCCTTAAGAATAAACAAAATGCTAAAGAAACAATTCCAAAGTGTTTTCACTTTCAAGGGGGAAATATGCAAATGAGTGAACCCGATGATTTCTTCAACCTTTCAGATCCACACGGGAAAGACTCAACCACAGATTACCTATTTCTTTACTACCCACAAGGAGCTAAACACAGGGAGGACAAACAAAGACAGACAAACAGATTAAGTCGTTTATATCGACCCCACTGCGTAACTGGTACTTATTTAATCGACCCCGAAAGGATGAAAGGCAAAGTCAACCTCGGCGGAATTTGAACTCAGAACGTAACGACAGACGAAATACCACTAAGCGTTTCACCCAGCATGCTAACGTTTCTGCCATTTAGCCACCTTCAACCACAGATTACATTGATGTAAAAGAAGAGGAGGTAATATCAGCCACTGACAGGTTGGACTCAACAATTGGCTCCGAAGGTTGTCTTTTTTTATTCTTTTAGTGACATGTAAGAAAGCTCTTGCTAAATTACAACAGACATTTTGCTAGAACT
Organism: Octopus sinensis; assembly: GCF_006345805.1. Taxonomy (NCBI): domain Eukaryota; kingdom Metazoa; phylum Mollusca; class Cephalopoda; order Octopoda; family Octopodidae; genus Octopus; species Octopus sinensis. Next base: position 32,182,760 of record NC_043000.1, read on the forward strand.
TCCTTGCATGTGACAAACTTCACAAAATGTTAAAAGCTATAATATACTTTGTCCATAAAGGGGGGGAGCAAAACTGATGCAAAACTTTACAGACCAGTCTCTGACTTCATGGATTTCTACTGTTCCCTCCTCTTTCCAGACTTCCTATCTCCTTCACCTCACCTCCTCCAAATTAATATTCCCCATTGACCACACACCCACCTTTCACTGCATTCACTTCTATTCCTCCTATCTACCCAACAAACCCTCTCCTTTCACACTCAAAAACTTACCTACCCACCCACCCTTCCTAATCTTCTGTCCCTATTCTCTCCTTCATATTCCCCATCCTGTATATTGTGAGCACACCCTGCCACCTCTCTTTCCACCTGGGGCTGTGGCATGAACCTCCTCTATAACAAGACACCTGTCTCTCTATCATACTTTAGCCTCTCAACACCTGGCATAAAACTACCTTTCACTCTACTAGACTCTCCACTCAGTTGAAGGTGGGGTCTTTTGCCTTACAAGTAACTTGGTGACCTCACTAATACCAATGGCATGAAAAAAGCACCCAGTCCACACTCTGTAAAGTAGTTGGTGTTATAAAGGACATCCAGCTATAGAATGTAGACCAAAACAGATATTGGCGCTTGATGCAGGCCTCTAGCTCATTGGGTCCTTTTGAACTGTCCAATCCAGACTAGAAAGGAAGTAGGATGTTAAATGATGATATCTCTCTCTTGCTCTCTCTCTCTCTCTCTCACACACACACACACACACACACACACACACACACACACACACACACACACACAGCTAATGTTTGTTTTTATGTTCATTTATCATAAAAATCAGCTTTACATTAATTTGAGAGTTTTTGTATGCAGCAGATGCACAGTGGCAATCACATGCCAGTGAGAGAAACTAGAAGTAGTTGATAGCTTCCTCTACCTAGGTAATCAATTCTGTAGTGGAGTGGATGCTCTGAGAATGTTGCCACTAGAATAAGAATAGCCTGGGCAAAGTTCAGAAAGCTCCTACCTCTGCTAGTAACAAAGGGTCTCTCGCTCAGAGTGAAAGGTAGACTGTATAAGGCAGGTGTTTGAAGAGCCATGCTACACAGCAGTGAAACATGGGCCATGACTGTTGAGGACATACGTAGGCCTGCAAGAAATGAAGCTAGTATGAACCACTGGATGTGTAATGTCAGTGTGCATACGTGATAAAGTGTAAGCACCCTGAGAGAAATGTTGGGCATAAGAAGCATCAGATTTGGTGTACAAGAGACGACTGCACCGGTATGGTCATGTGCTGCATATGGATGAGGAGAGCTGTATGAAGAAGTGTCACTCCCTAACAGTGGAAGAAAGCTATGGAAGAGGGAGACCCAGGAAGACATGAGATGAGGTGGTGAAGCATGACCTTTGAACGTTGGGCCTTACAGAGGCAATGACAGGAGACCAAGACCTTTGGAGATATGCTGTGATTGAAAAACCTGGCAAGTAAAGTTCAGATCATAGCCATAACTTATACCGGTGCCCATTTAAAAGTACCCTTGCATCACCAGGCAATACGTTGCACTTGAGAAGAACTATTGAGTAGAATTTAAATCAAATCAAATCAAAATTGTAATGAAAATGGAAATTGTAGTTGTGGCCTGACTGACACCTGTGCTGGTTGCATGTAATAAGCACCATTCAAGTGTGGGTCGATGCCAGTGCCACCTGGCTGGGCACATAAAAAGCATCATCTGAATGTGGTCTATGCCAGTCCCCCATCCAACTGGCTCCTGTGCAGGTGGCACGTAAAAAGCACCATCTAAACATGGTCGATGCCAGTGGCACGTAAAAAGCACCCACTACACTCTCAGAGTGGTTGGTATTAGGAAGGGCATCCAGCTGTAGAAACATTGCCAGATCAGATTGGAGCCTGGTGCAGCCTCCTGGCTTGCTAGTCCTTAGTCAAACCCTCCAACCCATGCCAGCATGGAAAACGGACGTTAAATGATGATGATGACTGATGGGCTACTCAATACTTTTGCAGTTGGATGAGGGCTTAACATCCTTCTCTTTCACATATATCCTGCTTGTTTATAAAACTCGCAAACCATTAGTGCAGTTTGGGTTTCACCTACACAAGGTTACTTTCAACAGAGAAAACCATTATTTCATATTTCTTCTTCCATGGCAAGCCATGTGTGTTTCAGTAAGACTGCACTATCACACATGGCTCTAGTAACACAGGAATGGATGGCTGAAAATTTTCATGATCACATAACCCCTAACATTTGGCCTCCTAATTCCCCAGATCTCAATCCACTGGACTATTATATGTGGAGTATTGTTGAGAGAGAGGTCAATGAACATGCCCATAACACCACAGGTTCTTTGAAAGCTGCCATAGTCAGAGTAATGTCCAAAATGAACCAGGACCACTTGATTCGAGCATGTAGATGATTTAGATCTCATATAGAAGCAGTTATTGAAGCTGAAGGTGGCTTTATTGAGTAACATTATAGAAAAGAAGGTTTATTTTTATACTCATTGCACTTTTTGATAAATAAAGTTATTATCTGTTATTATATATCTGTTTTTTTTCATCATCATCATGTTATATATATATAACAGAAAGGCAACTTTTATGAGTGGGATGTTACCATACAGGGAGGTAGTTTCCAGAGGCAGGGTGTTATCGTAGAGGGAGGTGGTTACATAAGTGGGGATTACTACGCAGGGAGGTTGCTTTCAGAGGTAGACGTATACTCAATGGTTGTGCCGAAGGAGAAAGAAGAGTGCTCAGCACTGTTGCATGCGCATCTAATTTGTGAGATGAATGTGACTAATGTCAATCTTGAGCATTGATTGTTGAGTAAAATTGGTCAACAGAGCAGGACAACCATCAAAAGGGACTCGCAGAGCAGCATCCTGGTTGAAGTGAGAAACTCGAATTGTCAGTGTTTCTCAATTCCATGAGGGGAGGGGGGAATGGCCTAATCACAAAGAATAAGTTAAATAATGAGTGAATCAATTAATATGAATTAGTCATGCATTACTTTGTAGCTTTGAGATTTCACTCATGTGATTGTTTATTTTTAGAATAGTATTGTAGGGTAAGTGTGAAAGGCTGGATCTGGCCAGTTTGAAGATAAACCAGGTAGATTATTTTGGCTGGATATGGCCAGTTTAAATGCTTAAGAGTTAATGATTGAATGAATGTGTGAATGAGAAAGTGAATGACTGAATGAATGAGTTTGATAGTGAAAGAGTAAATGATTGAATGAATTTATGTATATTGATATTTAGTTCCAGTTTTATAAATTAGCAAACAGCTCGTTAAGGGTGAAACTGGTTGCCTTTTAAGCTTAATTAACTGTAATTAATTTATTCTTTTACTGGTTTCAGTCATTTGGAGCAGCACCTTTAGTCAAACAAATCAACCCCTGGGACTTATTCTTAGTAAGCCTAGTACTTATTCTATTGGTCTCTTTTGCTGAACCACTAGGTTACAGGGACAAAAACACACCAACATCAGTTGTCAAGCAATGGTGGACACACACACACACACACACACACATACATACATACATACATACATACATACATACATACATACATACATACATACATACATACATACATACATACATACATACATACATATACATATATATATATTTAGTGAAGGGAAGAAATGGAGCTGAACGAAGATTCTACAACAATTCGAACATTAACATTAGTTATACAGAATATATTCACACTCTTTGGTTTTCTGGAATTCTTCCCCTACCAAATTTAACCGCAGTTTGACCTCGATTTATTCCAACGGACTTTTTCGTCGACCTTCACCCACCCTGACATCAACGCACATTGAGAGACAGTTTTGTGCCTTACCATGGGCTCCTAGGGAGCGTTTTGTTCGAATAGCTTGCTGCGCATTTGTTTGGAGATTTAAATTCCTGGTTTTTCCTGAAGAGAAAGCTGCAAAATGGTCTCCTTATTCAATCTGAATTTGGAAATTTGCAGCCTTTGAAATATGTGTAGAAAATAATAAAAAGGAATTTTGTAGAATCTTCGTTCAGCTCCATTTCTTCCCTTCACTAAATATATAAAACTTCAATTATCCGCACTAAGGCACGGTTGCGACACCCCATGGTCGTAACCTCAACCGTGTTTTTTCTGTTGTGATTTTTGCTACCCAGGTATCGGTTAAATTTTGAATAATCCGTAACAAGATAATTCATTTATCCATTTCAATAAATATATATATATATATATATACATATATATATGAAAAAACAAGCCAAGATAGAAAATGCTAAAATAATTTTATAAAGAACATTTCAGTACCGGTTCCAGTCATTTTGAGACCTTTTCAACTGTAATGATTAAATAATTAAATTTAGAAAAGTTAAAAGAAAAGTTTTTTTAAAAGAATATTTGTATAGTGTTCAAATATAAGTGGCATTTTCCTTGTTTCTGCCTTTCTCTGTCTCTCTTGTTTACACTTGTGGATTGTGAATTCTTGGTAGGGAAGAAGAAGAAGAAGGATGAGGAGAAGGGGGGGGGAGAATTTAGTATAACACCTATGCAAATTCTATAAACAAACCTTTCAATAGAAATATTCTCATGAATTGAACAGCAACTGCTAGCCACCACTGACCACTCAAAATAGGACAATCAAGGCACTCCCAAATTCTTTCCCCCCTTCTCCTCATCCTTCTTCTTCTTCTTCCCTACCAAGAATTCACAACCTACAAGGGTAAACAAGAGAGACAGAGAAAGGCAGAAACAAGGAAAATGCCACTTATATTTGAACACTATACAAAAATTCTTTTAAAAAAACTTTTCTTTTCATTTTTCTAAATTTAATTATTTAATCGTTACAGTTGAAAAGGTCTCAAAATGACTGAAACCGGTACTGAAATGTTCTTTATAAAATTATTTTAGCATTTTCTATCTTGACTTGTTTTTTCATATATATCAACTCGTGTGTTCCCTTTCATCCCTATACATACACATATATATATATATACACACATGCACACACACACACATGACAGGCTTCTTTCAGTTTTCATCTACCAAATCCACTCACAAGGCTTTGGTCAGCCTGGGGCTAGAGTAAAAGACACTTACCTAAGGTGCCACGCAGTGGGACTGAACACAGAACCATATGGTTGGGAAACAAGGTTCTTACCACACAGCAATGCCTGCATCTAACATTGATAATTTCTATGAATAATCACCAAACAGCCAAGTCAGAATCTATGAATTCTTAAGCAACATGTGTGCAGAGTCTCACACAATGGTCTCCGAAGTGTGGTTCACCTTGAACATTGCAGAGGTCATTTACAAAACATGTTTACATTAAACTTCTTTGCCAAGAAACAGGTTTGTATTTAGTGTTCTTGTAATATTTGTTTCTAGAACACACTGTACTTCTTCAAATGCTAAACTCTAAAGAATTTACCAATTTTACTGTCAACTGGTTCACAGCACAAAGATTTATTATAATAACTTGCTGGGCTGGAAACCTATTAACTGTTTCAGTCATTTAAATATTTAGTGGACACTCTGTATGTGTGTGTGTGTGTGTGTGTACATGCATATAATATACATATACACATGTATGTATAGGCATATGTATTCTTATACACATAAATATATACACACACACACATGTGCACACAATCACACACACACACACATATATATATATATATATATATATAAAACGTATATATGGTTCTGGGTTCAGTCCCACTGCATGTCACCTTGGCCAAGTAATTTCTACTACAGCCTCAGGCTCACCAAAGCCTTGTGAGTGGAAACTGAAAGAAGCCCGTTATATAGATGTGTGTGTGTGTCTCTCTGTGTGTGTCTGTGTGTGTGTGTGTGCATGTCTTTGTGTCTGTGTTTGTCCTCGACCACCACTTGACAACCAGAGTTAGTACGTTAACACATCCATAACTTAGTGGTTCGGTAAAAGAGACTGATATAGAAGTACAAGGCTCGGGAAAAAAGATAAGACCTGGGGTTGATTTGTTCAACAAAAAACCCTTCGAAGCAGTGCCCCAGCATGGCCACAGACAAATAATTGAAACAAGTGAAAAATATATATATGTATGTATACACATATATGTATATGTATACACACACACACACACAAATATATATATACATACACGTATACAAATATACACACACACACACACGCACTTATACACGTGTGCATATACACACATATAAACACTCACACACACACATGAATACAAGCAACTTCATCTGTTTCTCGATGTTATCTCTATACATTAGTGCATACAATGCTTCAATAAGCAAACACATTCAAATAAGCATATATTAACACTTGGTATGAATATGTCTAAACCAATGTCACCTTTAATATATCTCATTTCTCACACCTATCTTCCAAACTGAAAATATCAATAAAAACTAGGTAACATTATTTCACACAACACACAACCTCTCCATACTCTACCGTATAACAGACATTAACCCCTAAACTCCAGACATACATTTACAGAAATCGCAGGTAAAAAAAAAAAAGCAGTGTGTATTTTCCACAATCTATTAGAATTATTTCTTGGACTTTACCCTAGTTAATATGCCAGACTTAACAAATTCTTTATTGAAATTATTTTATTTCCAATAAAGAATTTGCAATCTTATATTTTCCACCATTATTTCTTTGTACTTATATCAGCTACTTTCCTTCTGCAGTCAAAAGCAGGATAATCCAAAGTAAAGATTGGCTGAAACCCTCCTTTTTCTCCCTATAAAATAAATAACAAATGGAATACACAAATAGCTTAAGAGGAATTTTAACTCTAAGTGTGTACAGATATCTAGAGGTGTATGTAAATATGTGTATATATATATATATATACACACACACACTAATGCACAATATGATTAGTTATATACATAACTAACGTTATATTTGTACATCTAATGCAACACATGATTAGAAATAGTGTGGAGAGAGAGAGAGAGGAGAGAGAGAGAGAGATGCACTTAACTTGCTAAAAGAGAATATTATCCCTTATGGAAACAAAGTCTGCTGATGCTTCAACACTAAAAGAAAATGGAACCATTGTCACAAGATATGAAAGGAAAAGAAAATATTGAGAACTAAAGCTCATTAGGCATTGAAGAGTATGAAGGGATCGGCGCTGTCTTCTTTGTTCATTGGTAAACTGAAAGGGTGCCCCAGTCATTTTAGAAGCATTCAGCAAAAAGAATTCATCTGACATAATCTCTTTTGATCTCTCTGCATTCTCAGCCAGAAAAACTCTGGGTCTTGTAGTGCAGTTTCTTTATTTACTCATGAGAAAAACACATTAAAAATAATTAAATCTACAAAATATGGAAATACAAGAACACTCGCTAGACTAGAGTAATCATAGAGCAAATAACTTGGAAAGCAACCAAATTCTTAACAAAGGCTGAAAACCAAGGCTGGAAAAAAAAAAACACAACCAAAACACAACCATTCTCATTTCTCTTCAGTTGGTTTCTTAAACAAGTGTGTAGCATTAAGAAAATAAATAAATGAAAATGTTATAATTAAAGCTGCTCCCCCCGGTGCTCGGCAGTTATTGATATCTGTCAATGATAACAGAAATATCTTCGCCACTGAAAAAGCAGGGGAAATGATGTTTGCATCCTTCTGGTGAAATGGTCCTGCCACAACTGTCACACATGCATTTCGCATCATCATCATTTTAACACCTGTTTTTTTTTCCATGCTTGCCTGGGTCAGACAGAGTTTAATTGAAGCAGATTTTCTCAGGTCAGACATCCTTCTCTTTGCCAAACCTCACCTGATTCCAAGCAAGTTAATATTTCCCACTCTCCCATAGCCAGACGGTTTTTCTTTTTTTTTGCAGAGTATTGGAAATGAATAACACTGCTTGTGTCACAGTGGCACTCATTTACAACTGCCAATGTGATGTCAAGACAAGGGAAGCACACACACACACACATACATACATACATACATACACAACCTAAATACTAATCTTGAGAAATTAGGCTTCTCAAAATCAGAAAGGAGAAAGCTGATTCGAAGACTACAGATCCAATCCATCATTGGAACAGTAAAAGTCTGTAAAACTTTCCAGAAGTTTATCACTTAAACATATATGAGCATATCTACATATGTAACTATATGCATGAGAATGAATGAATGAATGAATGCATGCATGCATGCATGCATGCATACATACATACATACATACATACATACATACATACATACATACATACATACAAACAAACAAACAAACAAACAAGCAAACAAACAAACAAACAAACAAACAAACAAACAAACAAACAACAAACAAGCAAACATACAAACAAACAAAAATACCCTGTTGTTGATGTTGAAATTCCAATGAAGGAGCCTTGGATCTAGGTTAGAAACCGGTTCTTTCTCTATTGGTAAGAAATCTTGAAATAACTGAATAATGACATACACACATACACTCACACACACACACACACACACATTTAGGTCAAACATTGTGTACTGTGGGTGCTGCTGTACTCAATCTCTGAGTGCAAGAGTTGATATCTGATCAGTCAGCAAGGAAGCTCTATAGGTGTTCCATTGCAACACCAGAGCCACCCAGGACTACCCTTCAAGGTAAACATCAAAACTTTCACACAACATCACAAGCTTTGTTGAGTCAGATGTTGCAACTCTGGGCCAGATGTTTCTACCCAGCTCAAAGCTTGTTCTTGCTGCACCACTCGTGTGTGTGTGATAGGAGAGAAGTTGTGTCTCCTTGTGATTGACATCACATGTTAATTGTAAACATGTAAAGGCATTCCTTTGCAATTTTCTGTGAGAATATATCCAACCATCATGTTGTTTGGAATGAGTGAGATTCCAACCCATGCAAGCAGAGAAAGAAAAGTGGCACCTTTCAGTTTCCTTCAACCAAATTCATTCACAAGGACCAGGGCTTTAGTAGAAAATACTTGTGCAAGGTGCCACACAATGGGACTACACCCAAAGTCACATGGCTGAGAAGTGAACTTCTTGAATATGTCAACATCTACGCGTTCATATTTCTATACAGACATTGCTAGGATGGCTTCCAAATAAATATTTAAGGCTTGTAATAAAAAGACACCTTGTTGTAAGAAGTACTCTCTCAGAAAACCCTTTCTATTCAGACTGGAAAATGGGTGTGGAACAGAAGCAAAGAGAAATTGTATTAATTCCTTTGTCTTGTGACAGAAGAAAGTTCCATGCTCTATGGACAATACTGTTTACCATTAAACACAACACAATATAAATAATGGTTTCAAATTTTGGCACAAGGCCAGCAACTTTTAGGGGCCAGGAACGTCGGTTACATCAACCCCAGTGTTCAACTGATACTTTTTTAATTGACCTCAAATGGATAAAAGGAAAGATGAATCTCAGTGGGATTTGAACTCAGAACATAAAAGATGGATGAAATGCTGCTAAGCATTTTGGCCACAAGTGATTCTGCCTGCCCACCACCTTGGACACTATATATAAATGCTGCCCCCTCACCAACCGGCAGTAAGCCACCTCCCTCGATATCAATCTCCCTGAGTGGGGTCTTGTTTTGCAAGTTACTCACTGACCTTGCAGGTGCTGATGCCACATAAAAAGCACCCGGTACATTCTGTAAAGTGGTCAGCATTCAGAAGAGCATCCAAGCATGGAAACCTTGCTAAAGCAGTCGTTGGGGCTTAGCCAAGTCCTCTGGCTCTTCGGCTCTTTTCAAACTGGCCAGCCCAAGCCAACATTGAAAACAGATGTTAAATAATGATGATGATGATGACGGTGGTGGTGGTGGTGGTGGTGGTGGTGATGATTATGATGATGACGGTGGTGATGGTGGTGGTGATTATGATGATGATGATGACGGTGGTGGTGGTGGTGGTGGTGATGATTATGATGATGACGGTGGTGATGGTGGTGGTGATTATGATGATGATGATGACGGTGGTGGTGGTGGTGGTGGTGGTGGTGATGATTACCATTGGTAAGATGAAATATAAATGACCTAGCAGCTAAGCTATGGGGGGGTGCGGTGGGAGGAAACACTTGGCAGTAACCAGAAATGTCAATGTCTTTAGCAAAAGAATAAAGCATCAATTTGGTCCTCAGCCAACCTGAAACACTGCCTTGGTAACAATGGCAAAATAATGGACTTCCAGATGGAATTGTCAAGAGATCTGTTCGATAAGTTTTAGTAGTTCACCCCTTCACAGAGCCCAAACTTCCTGCATGACGACAGTTGAACTGTTAACAATATGGACATCCACCAGTAACATCTGTTGCTACAGTTCTAAGCAAATATCCAAATCTACATAAATTCATCCATGTAAGCTCGAAAACAATAAATGGCAGCAAAAGAGATGATAATAATTTAGTTTAGGCTCCTTTCAGTCTTGACTGACCATGGGATTGCAGCTAGAAAGTTGCACTCTGAGGCACAAGTCTGGGCAAGGTTGTTTATGGAAGACCAACAGTCGTTCGTGCACACCAGCCTCAACTCTCCACACCACTGATGTTATCCGAGGAAAAGGCAAAGGGGCCGATACAGCTTGGTACCAGTGATGTCATAACTCATTTCTACAGATGAGTGAACTGAAGCAATGTGAAATAAAGCGTCTTGCTCAACACAACACACAGCCTGGTCCTGGAATCGAACACACTACCTCATAATTGTGCGCCCGACGCTCCGAGCCATGCACCTTCACAATCATCATCATCATCATCGTTTAACATCCGCTTTCCATGCTAGCATGGGTTGGACGGTTTTGACTGAGAGCTGGCGAACCAGATGGCTGCACCAGGCTCCAGTCTTGATCTGGCAGAGTTTCTACAGCTGGATGCCCTTCTTAACACCAACCACTCCAAGAGTGTAGTGGGTGCTTTTACATGCCACCGGCACGGGGCCAGTCAGGCAGTACTGGCAACGACCTCGCTTGATTTTTTTTTTTTTTTACACATGCCAACGGCACAGGTGCCAGTAAGGCGATGCTGGTAACGATCCCACTCAAATAATAATAGTAATAATCTTTTCTACCAAAAGTACAAGGCCTGAAGTTTGTGGGGAGGGGACTAGTTGATTACATCGATCCCAGTGCTTCACTGGTACTTAATTTATGGACCCTAAAAGGATGAAAGGTATGGTCGACCTTGGTGGAATTTGAACTCAGAACACGAAGATAGACGAAATGCAGCTAAGCATTTTCACCAGCATGTTAATGATTCTGTCAGTTCACCACCTTAATAATAATAATAATAAAAATAGTAATAATAATAATAATAATAATAATAATAATAATAATAATAATAATAATAATAATAATAAACGCAAAAGAAATAGACAAAGAAAAATCCCAGCAATGGTTGAGAAGCTCAGGACTCAAAGCAGAAACAGAGGGATTTTTAATTGCAGCACAAGACCAAAGCCTCCCCACCAGAAAGTACCAAAAACATGTAATGAAAAGAAATATTACAAGTAACTGCAGAATATGTGGAGATGGACAAGAAACAATAAATCATATTATCTCTAGCTGCCCAGTCCTGGCTAAGAAGGAATATATTCACAGACATGACAGAGTTGGAACCTACATACATTGGAAGCTATGCCAACATTATGGAATAACAACAGAAAAAAGATGGTATAGGCACACACCAGAAAAGGTCACAGAAAACGAGAAAGCAACCATACTCTGGGATATGCCGATACACACAGATAGAGAAATTAAGGCCAACAGACCAGATATAGTTGTCAGAGATCATGAAGAAAAAAAATGCTTTCTAATTGATGTATCAATACCGGCAGATGACAACGTGTCTCTAAAAGAAATGGAGAAACTCTCAAAATACAAAGACCTGGAAATAGAGGTAACTAGAATGTGGAACCTGAAAACAGAAACAATTCCTATCATAGTAGGTGCATTAGGCATGATAAAAAAATATTCAGACAAATACATAACAAAAACACCAGGACTTACAAACACATATAACATACAGAAAATTGCACTACTAGGCACTGCACACATCCTACGCAGAACACTTTCCATACAATAACCATCAGAGCATCACAACAAATCACAGCACATACCCAAGGCACACAGAGCTGCGCTCAGTAGTGAAGTGAAAGCACGCTATAAAAATAAAACTACTGAATAATAATAATAATAATAGGAATAAACACACTAGCCATACCAGTCATAAATTACAGCTTAACATAATAAACTGGAAGATCTGTGAACTGAGAAACCTTGACAGAAAAACGAGGATAGTAACTGCATACTGAAGTGACCACCCCAAAGCAGATGCAGACAGAATATATTTATCTGGCTCAGAAGGATGCCGTTGCCCTATACAGATAGAAAACTACTATAAAATAACAACAGTTGGAGACTAGGCAAAGTACTTAGAAACAAAGAGGGGAAGACTACTGCATGCTGTAAGAGAAAGAAAACGCTTTTCTCTATAAACAATGAAGCAACAAAATACAAAACCGAAAGGAACCACACAGACACACTGAGCTCGGATGCCAACAGAGCAGAAATGGTGAGAGAGACAAAGGACAAGATGGAAACATTAGAACTGCAAAACATACTGAAGAAGAAATGGAGAGAATATTCCTGCCATGGCCAATACCCTGCAAGGCTTGACAGAGAGGAAGTGAGCCTAAGTAAAAGCCAACAATGGCTCAAAAGCTCTGGACTAAAAGCTGAAATGGAAGGACTGATTCTCACTGCACAAGACCAATGCCTGACCACAAACAAATATAAAGGCTAAATAATGAAAACGGGCCCCAGCACCAAATGCAGAATGTGCAACCAGCACAGTTGATCAGATCTCCACATGACTCAAAAAGGTTGGTACAAATGTGAATAGAGAACACCTACAAAAATCATCATTGCTTAGAACTGCAAGAATTCTTAACAGGGTTCTTGAAGCATGACCAGTAAACAAGTGTCACTTTAGTCTGCTGGCTGTGGACAGCTGGCACTTTCCATCATACCCAGCAAAATAAGCTGAGAGTTTCCATCAAATAATAATAATCCTTTCTACTAAAAGCACAAGGCCTGGAATATTGGGGAGAAGAGACTAGGCAATTATATTGCCCCCCCCCCCAGTACGCAACATGTACTTAATTTATTGATCCCAAAGCAAGATAGAACTAGGAAGGAATTCAATATGAATGGAGGACTCCACCCAAGGGAAGGAATAGTAAGATTATACCTACTTAGAAAGGAAGGTGGAAGAGGGTTAATATCAGTAGAAGACTACGTGGAGTTAGCTATGGTAAATATAGCCTCTTACATAGGTAATAGTGAAGAAAGTTTATTAGGAACTGCTGAAGTAAAAGTAGGAGATAGGAAAACAAAAATGCCAAATGAAGTTAAAAACCAGAAAGATTATTTGGGTGGCAGGAGAAAGCTTTGCATGGTAGATTCCCAAAGATAGTTGCAGGAAATAGTAATAGTGGGACATGGTTAATGTTGCAGAAAGGAAGGCTGAAAAGGGGGACTGAAAGTTTGTTAGTAGCAGCACAAGATCAAGCATTAAGGACTAATTGTATAAAAGCCAAGAGAGACAAAAACTAGGTGGATTCACAATGTAGGCTATGTAAATCAAAAGAGGAAAGTGTTTGTCTTATAGTAAGTGAATGTAGAATGCTGGCACAGAAAGAATACAAGAAAAGAGATGACAACCTAGGGAGAGTAATCCACTGGGAATTATGAAGAAAGATAGGATTTGAACAGGTATGAACATGACCCTAGTAAAGTACAAGAAAGTAAGAAATACTAGTTGCTGTGGTACTTTAACAGTCAGACTGAGAGAGTAATAGAAGCTAGAAGCCTGATTTAGTAATAGTAGACAAAGTGAATAGAAAGTCGTCATCATCATCATGGTTTAATGTCCACTATGCTGGCATAGGTTGGATGGTTTTACTGAGGACTGGTGATCCCAAAGATTGCACCAGACTCAATCTGATCTGGCAATGTTTCTACTGCTGGATGCCCTTCCTAATGCCAACCATTCCGAGAGTGTAGTGGGTGCTTTTATGTGCCACTGGCACGAGGGCCAGTCAGGCAGTTCTGGCAACGACCTTGCTCAAAAGGTGTATTTTACGTGCTACCTGCACAGGAGCCAGTCAAGTGGCACTGGCAACGAACATGCTCGAGTGTAGTATTTCACATGCCACCAGCATGTGTCGGTAAGATGACGATGGCAACGATCACACTCGAATGGTGCTTTTTAGGTGCCACTGGCACGGGAGGTGGTCAGCAGCCCTGGCAACGATCACACTTGGATGTGCTTTTAACATTCCATGGCACAAGTGCCAATCAGGCAGTACTGTCATTGGCCACGTCAGTCAGGTAATTAACTTTACCATCCTAAATGATGAGAAAGTCAATATAAAAGGTATAGAGAAAATCAGGACAATACCAGGAACCAGGACTTAGCCACTGAATTAGAGAAACTATGGAAAGTTAGGGTAAAATGTATCCCAGTAGTTAAAGGTGCATTAAGAACAATTCCTAAAGATGTGAACAGAGGGAAAGAGGAAAAAGGCACAAAACCTAGTTTAGTGCAGCTCATAGAAAACTGTGTTATTAGGGTCAGCTAGGATACTTAGGAGGGTTCTTAGAATGTAAGGTTACTAGAAGTTAGGAATGTTAGGAATTTTATTTTCCAATAGTCTAATCTGCTGTGTGTATATGAAATAATAATTCATCATGGTACAGTATGAAACAAACTTTTCAGTGGGGGTGGGGTGAAGGGTTACAGTTAATAGAATTGAGCCTAGAAAATTACTGGTATCTTTTTTGTTGCCGTTTCCTGCCCACCGTCACAGAAGATAAAAGGGTTCACTCATGAAACTAAGGATGGACTGAACTCCAAACAAAGAATATTGTATTGGGCAGAACAGCTTTTGTAGAACTGATGCTATTAACTGCACAAAACCAACAACCAACCTCTAGATCAACCAGCAACAACAACAACAAAAATGTAAAGCAAAAACAAATTGTTAGAAGAAAAGAGAAGTGGTTAACAGTTTCAACAGAAGTCATTTTTAGTCAGGCTGTAATATAGATTCTAGAAAAACCAGTTCTACCATTAATATGGGGAAAAAGTGAATGAGTGAAACAGGAATGAGACAGAAGATAAGAAGAATGAAAGGAAATTTTTTAGAGACAAACAGATTGTGTAAAGAGACTGGATGGAGATAGAGAAAGACAGATATATATATATATATATATATATATATAAAGAGAGAGAGAGAGAGAGAGAGAGAGAGAGAGAGAGAGGTGGGAGAGTGAGAGGATGTGCATATGTGAGAGAGAGAGAGAGAGAAAGAAAGGAAATGTGTGAGAGAGACAGAAAGAGCAAGAGAGTATGTGTGAGAGTGAGAGGGTGTTTGTTGTATGTTCTTTGGCTTTAAAGTGTTTGTCTGGAGTTAAGTGCATGGGATGGAGGGTGGGGGCAGAAAATGATGCATTAATGGCAGTAATGCTGGAGCGAAACAGTTGGAATTGGGAGGAAGCAGCACAATATGGTTTATATAGAGAGGAGAAACATATTGGAAAAATAGAGCAAAGTCGGCTTGGACTGTCAATATGATATCTAAAAACGAGAGCAGCAATCACTTTGTTTACAACGATAAACAAATAATAAAACAACATCATATATATATATATATATATATATATATATATATATATATATGTATAACAAGTTATAAGATGATATTCAGAAAAAGAAAAACAAAACAATTGCAGATTATTGAATAAAATATCAAGAGGAAAAAGATGAGAGAAATAATAGAATTTAGGACTTGGACTACAATAAAAGGTATTAAGAGCACTATCCAAGCGTGATCATTGCCAGAGCGGCTATCTGGCCTCCGTGCTGGTGGCATGTAAAAGACACCATTTGAGCATGATCGTTACCAGCATTGCCTTACTGGCACCTGTGTCGGTGGCATGTGTAAAAGATTCGAGTGAGGTCGTTGCCAGTACCGCCTGACTGGCTACGTGCTGGTGGCATGTAAAAGCACCCACTACACTCTCGGAGTGGTTGGCATTAGGAAGGGCATTCAGCAGTAGAAACTCTGCCAGATCAAGATTGAAGCCTGGTGCAGCCATCTGGTTCACCAGCCCTCAGTCAAAATCGTCTAACACATGCTAGCATAGAAAGCGTATGTTAAATAATGATGATGATGATGATGAGGGACAGGATATAGGATGGAGGAGTTGAAGGTGGAATCAGTTTTGAATAGGAGTGTAGGGGAAAGTTTAAGGGCAGCGTTACATAAAAAGAGAAGAAGAGAAGGAAAAGGCCTGAGGAACTGTGTTCACATTCTTTTATTCTTCTATTCTTTTACTTGTTTCAGTCATTTGACTGCAGCCATGCTGGAGCACCGCCTTTAGTCGAACAAGTCGACCCCATGACTTATTCCTTGTAAGCCTGGTACTTATTCTGTCAGTCTTGTTTGCCACAGTGCTAAGTTACGGGGACGTAAAAACACCAACATGGGTTGTCAAGTGATGTTGGGGGTGGGGTGGACAAACAGAGACACACACACATATATATACGATGGGCTTCTTTCAGTTTCCGTCAACCAAATCCACTCATAAGGCTTTGGTCGGCCCGAGGTTATTGTAGAAGACACTTGCTCAAGGTGCCACACAGTGAAACTGAACCTGGAACAATGTGGTTGGGAAGCAAGCTTCTTATCACACAGCCATGCCTGCACCAATGTAAAAAGGTTTGCACTCTACAGAAATGGATTGATAATCTATAAAAACAATCAATTGTTAATCCTCTTTTTGTCTGATTGTGCAAATCTTAAACACTGTGGCCAAAGCTTAGGAAAACCAAAGCAATCAGAACTGCAAAAGATTGTTCTCATGGGCCCAGCTCATATCCTAATTAAAACAGTGTCAACCTGAGAATATCTGAATCTTTTAAACTCTTTCAAAACTACAAATATTACAAACTTAAAAGAAACCAAATTCTCAGAATCTGGTTTTCTTCTCATACAATCTATCATTGACAACCATAAATAACACCCTTAATACTACTACCAATAATAACAAGCCTCCCTACTTATAGGCACAAGGCCCGGGATTGATGTGAGGGACTAAGATGATTACATTGATCCCAGTGTTCAACTGGTACTTATTTCATCATCATTTGACATCCGTTTTCCATGCTGGCATGGGTTGGACGGTTTGACTGGTGACTGGCAAACCAGGAGGCTGCACCAGGTTCCAATCTGATCTGGCAGGGTTTCTATAGCTGGATGCCCTTCCTAACGTAACCCACTCCAAGAGAGTAGTGGGTGATTTTTACGTGCTGTCGGCACAGGAGCCAGTCAGCAGGACTGGCATCAGCCACGTTCGAATGGTACTTTTAACATGCCACTGGCACAGGGAGCCAGTCAGGTGGATCTGGCAACAACCCACGCATGAATGGTACTTATTGCATGCCACCAGCACGGGAACCAGTCAGGTGGCACTGGTATTGTCCACAGCTACAATTTCCATTTGATTGTGATTTACTTGACACAGTAAGTCTCTTTGGTTATGCGACACTTGTGTAGGCTACGGCTGTGATCTCACTTTCCTTGCCGGGTCCTCTCAATCACAGCATATCTCTAGAGGTCTCGGTCTTTTGTCATTGCCTATGTGAGGCCCAACGTTCGGAAGTCATACTTCATGTCTTCCTGGGTCTCCCTCTTTCACAGGGTCCTTCCAATGTTAAGGAGTGACACTTCACACAGCCCTCCTCATCCATACACAGCACATGACCATACCAGAACAGTCATCTCTTGCATGCCACATTTGATGCTTCTTATGTCCAACATTTCTCTCAGGGTGCTTATACTCTGTTGTGTGCACACTGATATTACACATCCAGCAGATCATACAAGCTTCATTTCTTTTGAGCCTACACGTCTTCAGCAGTCATGGCCCATGTTTCACTGCCGTGTAGCATAGCTGTTCACACACATGCATCATACAGTTTACCTTACACTCTGAGCAAGAGGCCCTTTGTCACCAGTAGAGTTAGGAGCTTTCTGAACTTTACAAGGGGCTGATTGCTACCTAACCCAGATACCAGGAAATCGCAAAATGTAATCTCAAGGTTTAAAACAAACATAATTTTCGTTTTTTTTTTTTTAGACATTCACTAGTACAACACCAAAAAACCCCCAAATATATGGCACACTAGGCATAACAACAACATGAACTTCCAACCTGTTGTATCTTGAGGTCCCTGGGTGAGACTTGGAGCCAACTTGTACAAATATAAAGCAAAAGTCAAACATAGAATAATAATAATAAGTAGTGCAAATAACATACAGAAAATTGCACTACTGGGCACTGCACACATCCTATGCAAAACACTTTCAATACAGTAACCATAAGAGCGTCACAACAAACCACAGCACATACCCAAGGCACACAGAGCTGCGCTCGGTAGTGAAGTGAAAGCACGCTATAAATATAAAACTACTGAATAATAGTAGTAGTAGTAGTAGTAGTAATAATAATAATAATAATAATATAATAATAATAATAATAATAATAATCAACATATGAAAGAAAGAGAAAAAGTTGTGAAATATGGAGACTTGAGAACTGAGTTTGCCAAGATGTGGCAGCTATGAGAGCCAAACATAAAGGTTATCCCTATTGTCATCGGAGCATTAGGTTCAATACCACCCAAGCTGAAGAAACATCTAGACTCTTTAAAAATACTCTGCAATCTTGGTGTATTGCAAAAGTCAGCATTACTTAGAACGGCACACATATTGTGTAAAGTACTGTTTGTCTGAGGTCCTTGCTGCGACTCAACTAACAGTACAAATCTCCCGGTAGATACAATATCTTCAGTCAACAACCTCATGATATTATATACTGTGCGATGTCTATAATAATACTAATAATGATAATAATACTTTCTACTGAAGACACAAGGTCTGAAATTTCGGGGAAAAGGACTAGTCGATCACATCGACACCAGTGCTCGACTGGTACTTATTTTATCGACCCTGAAAGGATAAAAGACAAAGTCAACCTTGGCAAGATTTGCACTCTGAATGTAAAGAAGGACAAAATACCTATTTCTTTATTACCCACAAGGGGCTAAACATAGAGGGGACAAACATGGACAGACATAGGTATTAAGTCGATTATATCGACCCCAGTGTTTAACTCGTACTTAATTTATCGACCCCGAAAGGATGAAAGGCAAAGTCGACCTCGGCGGAATTTGAACTCACAACGTAACGGCAGCCGAAATACAGCTAAGCATTTCGCCCGACGTGCTAGCGATTCTGCTAGGACAAAATACCGCTAAGCCTTTTGCCCACCATGCTAATGATTCTGTCAGCTCACTGCCTTAATAATAATAATAATAATAATAATAATAATAATAATATAATAATAATAATAATAATAATAATCCCTGGAGGCACAAGGCCTCAAATTTGTCTGGAGGGGATTAGTTGCTTACATCGACCCCAGTGTTTTTGTTGGTACTTAATTCATTAACCTCGAAAAGATGAAAGGTAAAGTCGACATCAGAACATAGAAATACCATTCAGCATTTCATCCTGCATGCTAATGATTCTGACAGCTCACCACCTCAATAATAATAATAATAATAATAATAATAATAATATTAATAACATTTATTTATTTATTGACCTATTCACTGATTTGCTAACTTGGCAGGGATATAACTGACTGAATCAACACCATTATATAACTGGTACTTAATTCTGGAGAGATGATGGGTGAAAGGATGAATATAATTCAAAGACTTCAATGTGACATTCTACCATTTCTGTTACTATTTTCATAGCTACAACACCAACTACTACTACTACTACTACTACTACTACTACTACTACCATTGCTGTTGTTAGAATTACTTGAAACTCTACTACTACACCATGTTCAATATGAACTCAAAGACAACCGAGATGGCTATGCAACAATTATTGATGTTATTCTCTGAGTACATTATAACTCTTAGAATATATTTCTAATCAAATAAACAGGCTACATGCTGAAATTAAATTTGAAAATACTCAAGATTTAGCCGAATAATTAACTTTTCCATTATTAATCAGGTGTTTCGAGAATAATTTAACAAAGATGTTCTTGCACAAAATTATAATGGGAAGTTTTAATTTAAATAGAAATAATTTTATGGGAAATTTTTTTTTCTTTTATCATAAAAACAAAGATAGTGTTGAGCAGGTTGGTGCCAAAAGAATTAAGGATTGCAAATATTGTGAATTTATGTGTGTGTGTGTGTGTGTGTGTGTGTGTGTGTGTGTGTGTGTGCTCTTAATCACCTGTGTATCATACTAAATGTATAGACATCATTTAAAGGCATGATGCTGTAGAATTGTCTGAGACAAAATTCCTTCATAAACTTTCATTGCTAAAAGCACAACATATATCCAAGCAAGACAAACATCATTGTTGCATTGAATCATGAGAACAACAGAGGCATTTTTGTTTTTCTTGATTCTCGTCAATGCCATGCACTCCATTGTCATCTGCTTAAATGAAATTCATGCTTCAATGTATGTAGGACATATTCTGCTGGCAATAGTTTCATCACCCTATGTCAACTAGGGACGGTGTAATAAAACTCCAGTGAAATTTAAGCAGTTGACTTAAAACGAAGGGAAAAAAAATTTAAAGAAAGGCACTCCATCCAACAGCGCTTTCCACAAAACTCATGAAACATCCAAGGTGGCGAGCTGGCAGAAACGTTAGCACGCCAGGCAAAATGCGTAGCCATATTTCATCTGCCGTTATGTTCTGAGTTCAAATTCCGCCGAGGTCGACTTTGCCGTTCATCCTTTCAGGGTCAATAAATTAAGTACCAGTTATGCACTGTGGTTGATGTAATCGACTTAATCCATTTGTCTGTCCTTGTTTGCCCTCTCTGTGTTTAGCCCCTTGTGGTTAGTAAAGAAATAGGTATTTCATTTGTCTTTAAGTTCTGAGTTCAAATTCCGCCCAGGTTGACTTTGCCCTTTATCTTTTCAGGGTTGATAAATTAAGAACCAGTTGCGTACTGGAGACTATCTAATCGACTGGCCCTCTCCTCAAAAATTTCAGGGCTTGTGCCTAGAGTAGAAAAGAATATATGTTGGATATAATGAATAAAGAATTCACTGCCAAGCAGTAGAAAAAAATCTCTGGGTTGATAGCATTAAGAAGCCTCAAGAAATACGAAATGTGTCTGTTGTTCTTGGTGAGGCATTGCAGCAATGATGTTCATTCCACTCCCACATATACTGTGTTTTTTGACAGAACGAGTCTATGAAGAGATTTTATCTCAGGCAATTCCACAGTATCATGCCCTCTAATTGTGTGTATACATTTAGTATGATACACAGATGGCAATTTCATTTTATGTGGTTTCAATTGTATACACCAAATATAAATGGCACATAAAAATACCCACTACACTCTCAGAGTAGTTGGCATTAGGTAGGGTATCCAACTCTAGAAACATTGCCAGATCGGATTGGAGCCTGGTACAGCCTTCAGGCTTGCCAGCCCTCAGTCAAACCATCCAAACCATGCCAGCATGGAAAGCAGATGTTAAACGATGATGATGAGGGTGATGAAAAAAAATGCTTACAGACGACACAAATACTTTGTTCCAAAATGTTAGTGTCTTTTTTGTTTCACTAAAAGTTTTTCAAATAATTGAATAACTTTCAAGAAAGACTTTCTTCAAAGATTCTGACTATATCAAGTATGTTTTGCAAAAACTTTTCAACATATAAGTTACTTGGTGATCTCACTGATACTGGTACCATGTAAAAAGCACCAAATATCCTCTGTAAAATGGTTGGAATTAAGAAGGGCATCTATCCATAGAAATCATTTCAAAGTAGACAGCAAAGCTTGCTGCAGTCTTCTGCCTTGCCAGTTCCTCTCAAAGCATCCAACCATGCCAGCATGGAAAACAGTCATTAAATGATAATGATGGTTATATAACACACACATACGAGCACAGGGGGCAAATGTGGGCAAAATAGTACTCAAATAGCCATGGTTGAGTAAAATAGGGCTTCACTGAAGCTGAAAAGCCTTCCCAAACTGTTACTCAGAGTTTCCTGTAATTAATCACCACCACACAAGGATGAATATTTAAACTGCTGCATCGTTCTGATGATTGGTGACATGAAACTGGGAAAGAGTTTGGAAAGTTTTTGCAGCCACAAGAAATTCTTGTCTTTTATCTTTGATGTTTTATTTGTTTCAATCACTGGACTTCAGCCATAATGGAGCATCACCTTGAAGTGTTTAGCCAATCAGATCAATTCCAGTACTTTTAGTTTTTTTTTTTTTTGAAAACCTGGTACTTATTCTATTTGTCGCTTTTGTCAAAATCACAATAGGATGTAAATAAACCAACACCAGTTGATAAGTTATGGTGTGGGAGAAACACACACACACACATATATGCAACTGCCTTCTTTCAGTTTTCATCTACCAAATCCACTCACAAGGCTTTGATTGGCCTGGGGCTATAAGAAGCCA
The DNA here is from genome assembly GCF_006345805.1 of Octopus sinensis. Lineage (NCBI taxonomy): Eukaryota > Metazoa > Mollusca > Cephalopoda > Octopoda > Octopodidae > Octopus > Octopus sinensis. Next base: position 32,205,376 of record NC_043000.1, read on the forward strand.
CTTGCCCAAGATGCTGCACAACAAAACTAAATGTGAGATCTCTTGGTTGGGAATCAAGCTTCTTAACCACTGGGCCACGTCTGTATTTTATAATGGGACAGAAACAAGACTCAAGACAAGACAACAAGCTCAGAAAAATTCAGTAAATAGTCGAAGGGTAGGAATAGGGACAAGAGAGAGAACAACCAAGCTATACATCATCATCATCATAGTTTAACATCTGTTTTCCATACTGGCATGGATTAGACAGTTTGATTGGGGTCTGGCAAGTCAGGAGGCTGCACCAGGCCCCAATCTGATCTGGCAAGAAAATAAAAGGTGAAAATAGTGAAGATTTTTGTAGCCAAAATATTTCTTTTTAATTTAGTTACAAAACCTGCAGTTTTAAAGAAGGTGGTCCCGTTAATTGCATCAACCCCAGTAACTTCAGTAGTACTTATTTTATTGACCCCCACAAGGATGACCAACAAAACTGACCTCAGCAGTATTTGAGTGAGTGAGAAGAAATGCTGCTGAGCAGTTTGTCCAATACACCAAAGATTCTGGCAGCTTGTGGACTTCTTTTGTGGTTGAAAAAGTGCAAGACAAAAGACTCTAAAGAGTGTGTATCTGATGCAGGAAGAGAAAATGGGAAATGAAAAATTTTTAATTTCATCATTAGCCATTGATGAAGAAAAGAGAAGCAACAAAGAGCTGCAGGGTGTAGGGGAGGAGGATATCGGAATGGAAAGAAGAAAGGATGCTGAGAAAGGAAGTTGACAGGAGACAGAAAATGAGAAAAGCAGGAGGACAAAGAATTAGGGATTGAGAAAGAGGCGGGGGTGGGGGTGGATAGCAAGAATAATGTCACAAATGAAAGGGAAAATTCCTCAATTGTTTCATCTGATCTATTGATTTCTCATTTGGTATCTTGTCCTCTGATTTACATAATGACACACATAAAACCCTCTTCCCCACCACTATTGTTAACTTGCCACAAGGTGGTGGTGGTGGTAGTAGTAGTAGTATGATGGAGGGATGAAAAAATGTGAAGCAATGACACTGGGAGTAGGAGGAAGCGGAGGAGAAGGAAACAAGAGGAAAGTTAAGAAGAAGCAGTGATGTTTGATGGCACAGTGATGGAATTGAAGGTGGACCACACCATGTGGTGAGATGCTGCATTAAAATAGATGTCAAACACATAACATGGGAAGGTGAATGCAAAAACAATGATGGCAACAACAATGGCGAATGAAAATTCAGCAGAAAGGAGAGTGAATATAATTGACTGATGCTATTGCAATGAGTGATGGTAGATGACAGATGGCATGGTACATGAATGACATCACTGCATCCACCATTAGTTGGTGATTAGCCACCCCTGATGAATGACACCTTTGCACCACTCAGGCCACAACCCTCCAACCCATGGGTGTGTTTGGGGAGGTCATTTACGAGGTCAGAGTGCAAATCATACTTCAACCTCTTTTGGTCACCTTTTACGACATACAAAGGAAACGTTGGGTCAATTCTTTGACATGCTGGTCCCCACACAGCACCATTATTCTCTGAACTCCCTAAAGAATTATACAGAAGAAATAAGGGACCAAATGTACTTAAAACAGATTACAATGATGATGGTGCAGCATCACCCTTGATATACATCTGTTTTTGTTTTTAGTTTTATTTCCATATTTGATGATTACACTATTGAGACAAAATTTAGCTGCTGGATGCCTTTCCTGTTGCTAACTCTTAAGTTTTTCAAGTAAGGGATCTCTTCTTCAGCATGGCTTTGTATAAAGTGAGAGGAGGATTTGTTGACAGAAGTGGCAACAGCATCACCACTCACACACAGGTTATAATTTCAATAGAAATGAGCACAGATGTAAACAAACCCACAGACAGCACACATACAACAGTCTGTTTTCAGTTTTTTTTTTCTACCAAATCAACTCACAAGGCTTTAGTTGGCCCAGGGCCCAAATTGCTGTGCAGTAGGACTGAACTCCAACTTATGTGATTGGGATGGAAACTTCAACTATAAAGCCACACCCGTTACCAGAATATATTCTACATCAACAGGGAAAGTTGTACATGATGGCTACATCTGTTGGAAATGGCAACCAAATGTCCCTTAAATCATAGCTTGCTATCTTAAAAATAAAGACACAGTGTGATATATAATCCTAGATAGACAGGGACATAGAAGAGTCACAGTCAAAACAACTCTCTTCCTAAGATTCCTTGGTCAGAGGTGCCGTAAATTGAAACAAGAAGTAAATATTTTATTTGCTTTACAGTGAAAATAACAGGCGTGCTTCCCAACCATGTGATACCAGGTTCAATTCCACTGCATGGCACAAGTATCTACTATTGTAGCTCTGAGCTGGCCAAAGCCTTGTTAGTAGATTTGGTAGACAGAAATTAAAAGAAGCTTAACATATGCATGTGTGTGTGTGTGTGTGTGTGTGTGTGTGTGTGTGTGTGTGTGTAAGCACCAATATCATCTAAACAATGGCACTCATTTCCAGTTTTCTTCCACGAAAAACTTGTCTGGCCAAAGAAAAAAAATTATTTTGCTTGGAAACAGATAAGGGTTGATAACAGGCAGGGTATCCAGACGCAGAATATTCGCCTGAATAAATTCCGTCTGACCCATGCAGACATGGAAAAGTAGGCATTAAACCATTAAACAACAATGGTGACAATAATGAGAGCCAAACTAAGATCTAGAAGGCATGGAATTAAATACTAAAACTATTTAATCAGCCATTCCATATTTATGGCAATTTCAATACATTTGGGTTTAAAAGAATTGTTAAAACCCAGAGAAATAATCATAGAATAAATGGTCGTGCTGAAGACTAGAAACACAAGTCTGAAATTATTGAAATTATTTTTAAAATTTCCTTTGAGTATTTATCTGTCTAGAGAGATTTCTTTAACAATAAGTCTAGAAACATAAATCGTTAATTTAATTCAACTTATAATTTATTGTTGCTGCCTCAGCTTAATTACTGCTACAGAATAATGAGAATTTTTCAATGAAATATTGGCAAACTTTAAGAACAATTGGTGGTAAATACTAAAACCATTAATGTGAACATGAAGCTCATGGTGTTTAGTTTCAGTCTTTGTAGTTCTTGGTTCAAATCCTGCCAGAATTTAGTTAACATTTCATCTCTCAAAGGACTTGAAAAATCAAAACTTCAAGCTGTCTCTGATTGATCATCCATCATTTAATGTCCATTTTCTATTCTGGTTTGGACAGTTTAAGAGGATTCAACAAACCAGATGACCACATCGAGCTCCACTTTCGGTTTTGGCATGGTTTTTATGGCTGGATGCATTTCTTAAAGCCAACCATTTTACAAAGTGTGCAGTGTGCATTTTTCATGGCACTGACACTAGTGAGGTCAGCAAGTAACTCACAAGACAAAGGAAAAGACCATTCAAGGGAATGGGGTTGTAGCATAGAGGGGAGATGGCTTTATGCCAGGAGTTGAGAAGTTAAGTTAATTATTTGGCTCAAAAAGCAAAAAAGCAAGGCCATGTAGGGGGACATGGAGTTATGTACAGGGTGGTGTTCATGTAAAGAGTTCAGGCCACTTGTGGTCAAGGGAGACTTTGAACCGAGTGGTCGTCGGCATCTTCACTATCTCGTCCAGCAGCTTATTGCACAGATCCGCAACCCGGACGGAGAAAGCCCCTCTCCTTCGATTGAGATGAAATCGTCGCAGATAGAGCTTTTCAGAGTGACCCCGCAGTCGACGCTCTGGAGCAGGAGTGAAGAACAGCTCTTTCGAGAGGTTACACTTTCTGCTTATGATGTTGTGAGCAAGAATGAGATCACCACGGCGGCGGTGTTTTTCTAGAGAATAAAGGTCGAGCGTCTTCAGCCTTTCTTCATAAGACAAATGCTTGAGACAATGTATGATCGAAGGGCAGGGGCCTTGCAGTAGGAGAAATATATGGCTATCAGAGCTGGAAAGAGAGATTGTAGTTCTGATTATATCTGATAGCATCTCTAACTGAAATTCTTTACAAAGAACTGTTTGGGTTTCATGCCATCTGCTAAAAATAGTAGATAATATTGTTGACATTTTAGAATTTGATTTCTTAATCTTCAGAGATAATATCAGAGCTGTGACCTAAATGACTTTTGAGACCAACAGACCAGTACCGTGAATTTATTGAGTTTTCTTACCAACAAATGAGTACCAAGGGATTTGTGGAGAGAGTACTCTAATTCTATAATCCTTTAGTTAAACAATTTCTCTGATGCTGTATTTAGTGATATTGCTTTATTGAAATATGGAAAGTAAATATATGAATGTGGCTTACCTCGGTGGATCAGTGTCGAAGAACAAAAGATCTGGAAGGAAAGAAACATAGACACGTATCACTATAAACACACATTATCTCATGCGTACACACAACAAACAAACAAGACAGTGAAGCCCTTGCTGCACCAAGATGTAAGTTTTTATCTTCTGGTGTTGGATAAATAATTTAATGAGGCAGGAGGAAAGAAAGTAGTCACACGATGCAATACAATTGCTGTTACATTGGGTTAAATACTCTCTGCCAACAACTCACAGAGAACAGCTGCTGACCCTGAACTGTTGACAGTTCTTTCTTTTATAGTAATGTGCCAGTCCACTTTTAGTTAGATGGGGATGGTCGGAATCCTTCCACAACATAACTGAAAATGTAGATTATGTCTTATATCTGTAAAAGCAGCTGCCCAAAGATAGTATCAAGGTACTACCTTCCTATGAGACACAACACTGTTGCAAAAACAATATACAATATCTATTTCTTTACTACCCACAAGGGGCTAAACACAGAGAGGACAAACAAGGACAGACAAACGGATTAAGTCGATTATATCGACCCCAGTGCATAACTGGTACTTAATTTATTGACCCCGAAAGGATGAAAGGCAAAGTCGACCTCAGCGGAATTTGAACCCAGAATGTAACGGCAGACGAAATACAGCTATGCATTTCGCCTAGCGTACTAACATTTCTGCCAGCTCGTTCGGAAAAAAAGACTGTCCCGGAATAAATACAGACAATCCCCACTGTTTTTGGATACATACACAAATATCAACTCAAGAAATATTGGTGGAACATTCCCATTAAAACATCGGTCAAGTGTAAACATAACAGGTTGGATATTCTTGCTTGGGACAGACAAAAAAAACATGTACTGTCATAGAGGTCAACTCATGTAAAAATCTCTTTGAAAATCAAAGAGAAAGAGGATAACTATGGACAATGTTTCAAAACCTCCAGTTTCTGTATCCAGATTATAAATTCACATTTAAACCAATAATGAGTGTTGTGCATGGTTTCGTGAGTAAATGCCTGAGTTTCAATCTGGATAAGCTTGGATCTTCAGAAAAAGGAAATCAGCCAACTCACACATTACAAACATGATGACTTTTCTCAAGTTTAAAATGTGACATCGTTTCGGTTATCTATATTCCAAAGGTGAAGCTTTATATCTTTGTTAGAAACAAGTTCCTTTCTCAAGGGAAGAATAAAGAAAATTAAAAACAAAAGAGAACACACACACACACACAAACCTATGATCACACTTATTCCATCAATGACCATCTCCTCCTACTTTTTCAAAGCTCAGTGTAATTGCGATTACATTATACAAGATCTTTCATTAAGAGACAGTAAGGTGTAACTTGAGGGAGATTTGGCTACTATTTCTAACAGCTCAAATTACAATACAGAGGCTCCTTCAATGACATCTCTTTAGTAAAGGAGATGAGGGATCATAAAAAATGTACCAGTAATAAACTGTAGTCAGTAAAAGATCAGCAGAGTCAGTAGAGCATCAGACAAGATACCTTGTGGTATCTATTCTGCCTCGTTGCAGCCTAAGTTCAAATCCTGCTAAGGTCTAGTTTGTCATTTACCCTTCTGGGGCCAATAAAACAAAATAACAATCTAGAGTAGTAGACAGGAAGAACAAGTAGAGCATCAAATAGGAATCCTTGTGTTATTCGTTTAACTGTGGTTTCACTTCTCAATTTTAATTTCACCAAAGCCTACTCGGTCAGGGCCAGGATAGCACCAAAACCTAATTCTTCCGTCACTTGCTCTAATATCACCCCTTTGTAGTCACCTTTTTATATACCTATTTCTTTACTACCCACAAGGGGCTAAACACAGAAGGGACAAACAAGGACAGACAAATGGATTAAGTCGATTATATTGACCCCAGTGCATAACTGGTACTTATTTAATCGATCCCGAAAGGATGAAAGGCAAAGTCGACCTCAGCGGAATTTGAATTCAGAATGTAGCGACAGACGAAATACTCCTGAGCTTTCGCCCAGTGTGCTAACGCTTCTGCCAGCTCGCCTTTTTATATACCTTGAGGGTTACATCCTGACACCTCATCATCAACATCTTTTTTCTTTCTTTCCCCCTGGGGCTGTGGTATGTATCTCTTCTACAACCAGATACCTGTTCTTGTCTCCTTGTCAAACTTTAGCCTCTCTGCACACCTCACATAAAACCATCTCCTTCAATGTTATTCCCTACCCACTCTGTCAAGGATGTTTGCAAGTTACTTACCAATCCAACTAATACCCTTTGTTACACTTTGTGAAACAGCTGGAATTAGGAAAGGCATCCAGCTGTAGAAATCGTTCCAAAGCAGACAACGGAACCTGGTGCAGTTCTTTGGCTCAACGGATCCTGTTGAACCACCCAACTCATGCCAGCATGGAAGATGGACTTTAGAAGATGATGATTATGACCTGGCTCTTGACTGCTTTCAGTGGAAGAGTCCACTCTGTAATATGTATCTGAGTCAGGTCTCCTACCTTAGGAGACACCTTCCTCCACCAGTTACAGAGATCTTGAAAAGGGGTCACGAACCCTAGTCTTGCCCCTGCTAAGGCAAGGATATAAAAAAATTTTTTTTTTTTTTTTAAATTTCCCTACAACATTTTGACCTTGGGTTTATTCAAAAGACATTATCCAAATCATTTGAGAAGATTCCATTAAGCCACAACAAACTACAGAAGTACACGGTAAGTTCCAAAGAGTGGAATGCCGCGCCCAGTGAGCTCTTTAGTTGGTTGTTCTGAAGTGGGGAGTAAGGGGGTGGTGTGGTGGAGATCAATGAAGATCAGTGTTGTACTTAAAAAGATGTTGCTAAGTGCCAATAATGGTAGAAAAGTGACTAGTGTTCAGGCCAGAGGCAAACAACACCTTCGTCAGTCGACCGTTACAATTCCTTTATATCTATCAACTACAATTACAAAATATACACGGCTTCTTCTTCTTCTTCTTCTTCTTCTTCATACATAATAGAAACGACAAGTCTAGTTTCTTATTTACCACATTCATTAGAGATAAGACTAAGTTGTTATTAAATCTATCCATTTATATTGATTTCCTGATGAAACCGAAGATGTTCTCGAAACAAAAATAATGGAAAGAACAAAAAAAAAGCAAACAAACAAAAAGAAACAACAAGAAAATGAAAATGAAGAAAAAGAAAAAGAATAAAAAAATAATCCTAATAAATAAATATGGCTGCTATATTTCGAAACTTGATTAATACAATGGTGTATAATTAAATAGTATATGAGAGAGTAATTTGACAATTTCTCTGTGTAAAACTGTAATCAATAGACCTACTTTTAATAATGTTGATATAATAAGCCAACCGATGCTCCTGACAGATCTGGAAATATTTCTGTTGAATATAATACTGTACATAACTCTCTATGGTGCGTTTCAACAGCATTCGGAACATAATAAGTATGTGATGGAACCATTCTGGGATATGGTACACATAACGAGCTAAAAAGAAAAAGAACAAAATTTTTACAAATATTAAAAAAAAAGATTATGTTAAATTCAACTTTCTTTACCTTTACTAAATACATTTTACAAAGAGCATTTGCAGTGGTGGTGGAGGTGGTCATGGTGGTGGTGGAGGCGCTGGTAGTGGTGGTGGTCACCGTCGTGCTGCTGCTGCTGTTGTTGTTGTTAAGCAACAAGAGGGGTAAAGGTGATTAGGTGATGGTCTAGGGCTTAGGGGCAGGAGACCCCAGACCATGGAAAAAAAAAAATCTTTGGTTATCTTGTTGTAGTCAAGGGCTCTTCATTGACGCCCGACACCACTGGGAGGTGGCCCTCGAAGTTGCTGGAAATGGAGATCTCCAGGTCCAAATTCTTGAACGGCAGCTGCTGCTGCTGGTGGTGGTGGTGGTGGTGGCAGTGGTATAAGTAACAGGTTTCTAATTAAACAAGGAAGCATCAGAGAACAGAAACGGACCCCATGACCTGGTTTTTATTCCTTGTTTCACTTGAACCTGTTTGGTACTAACCTGCCCAAAGCCACCCCTAATTCTATGATACAAACTTCCTGTTTGAAAGGGATCAATATTAAAAATTTCCATGAAAACCTGAGGTTCATTTATGTTCCAGACACCAGCTTAAATAATGACAAAGGCATTTGATTCCATCCTTTATTATTTTTGAAACAAACTGACATAAAGAGGAAGTATTTCAGCAGAAATATGGCAACAAAAAGGAGTAAGATTATTGGACAATCAACTGAGGGAGACCAGGACATTGAATCACATGACACAGCCCAGTCTATATGGCTGTAAATGGGTTGCACAAGGTAACAACTTATTACTGTAATAATGGGCACAGATGTGGCTATGTGGTTAAGAAGTTTGCTTTCCAGCCACAGGGTTCGAGGTTCAATCCCACAGTGTGGCACCTTGGCCAAGGGTTTTCTACTAGGGCCCAAAGCCGGATGAGTGGATTTGATACAAGGGAAACTTAAATGTATGTGTGTGTGTGTCTTTGCCATGACATCATGTAAAATGGTTGTCACCATCATTCGAGCAATGTCATTTATCTCCAATATTCTGCACAGACCTATATGGCCATGGAGGGGAAATATTGCTTTGATTGGAAACAGAAGAAGGAAGGTTGGTGATAGAAAGGGCATCCAACCATAGAGAAATTTGCCTCAATAAACTGTGCCAAACCTTTGCAAACATGGAAAAGTGGACGTTAAAATGGTGAGCAGTAATATTTTATCTCTTCTACCAGGTTTGTCTCCACCTGTGGGAAAAAGCTAGAAGTGAAGGATGGGTTCCATCAGGCTGGTTACCAAAAGTTCCTCATGTGAAACTAGCACCTCTAACAGTGACCCAATTTCAAAATAATACTTTGCATATATTCCATGCCTGCCTCAAGAACACAAATACCAACAATGCAAAATTTATTTATAGTTAGCTAATTAACATAACATTATTATTTGGTAGCTGATTATTGTAACATTGTTATTAGTCAGTTAATTAACGTAACATTTTTTCTTGTTAGCTTTGTATAATCACTGAATTAAATATGTCGACACTAATTTAATTATAAAAGCAATCAATAAGTAGACTTTAAGAAAGTTGAACAAATCTTTGTCCCCATGTCCCATGCTTTGCATATGCAGACTGACCGGATTTGCTGTTAGCAGCAATTCTTTCACAATAAATACAACAACCGTCTCAGACATTTGGCAAAGAGCAATCCTGAAAAGAAACAAAGTGGGCTGAAATAAGCAAGAAATGGATTTGCTACTGCAATGCAGACAGTGTCCAATGAAACCCATCTCAGTGATTCTGTTCAACCTGGCTTCTCGTTCTTGTTCCAAACATTCCGAGTTCAAATCCCTCCAAGGTTAATACTGCTTTACATCCTTCCAGAGACAATGTATACGGTACCAGTGAAATACTGAGGGTTACTAACTTCTTATCTCAGAACTAACTGCACCATAACTTGAAGGGGCCATAAAAGGCCACACCCAATGTCCCTTTCTTCTAGACAATAGAGAAGAAATCAGCAATGAAGTGTAAATTGGTCTAGGAAAAATGCCAAATGGTGTGACACAGAGCTAATGACGTGGTATGAAGCAGTGTCGTCATGCGATGTAGTTTAGTATAAAACATTTTATTAGAGTGGTGTAGTGAAGTGTTATACAGTGTGAGACTATGGATGGAACCTGCTGTGGCCCCTGGCCCTGCCAGCTCTGGTCAAACCTATTTCTTTACTACCCACACAGGGTTAAACACAGAGAGGACAAACAAGGACAGACAAACGAATTAAGTCGATTATATACCAGTGTGTAACTGGTACTTAATTTATCGACCCCGAAAGGATGAAAGGCAAAGTCGACCTCGGCAGAATTTGAACTCAGAACGTAATGGCAGAAGAAATACAACTACGCATTTCGCCCGGCGTGCTAACGTTTCTGCCAGCTCTGGTCAAACCATCCAACCCATGCTAGGGCAGAAAATGGACAGATGATGATGATGACATACGCAATGTGGTGCTATTCAGTATGCTGTCATACAGTGTAGTGCCACAGTGTATAGCATAGTGCAGCAAGGTATTTCCAGTGGAATGGAATGTACTTCAGTAATAGCTTTGTAAAGTAGAGTACAGTATATGGTGCAGTACTCTTATTAGATTTGATATACTTCTGGTAGATGTCACTTTAGTCTTAAGTCACACACATCATTACTTCTCCATGTTAACAATTAGAAGGAATAACTGTCTGTAGCAGTCTAGTCCTTCCATCTGGCACAATGTTAAGGTAAACGCACTGCTTCTGTCGGTGGTGGTGGTGGTGGTGATGTGAATGATGATATTGCGGATCAATGGGAGCAGCAGCAGCAGCAAAGATAACATTTATTGTGTGGAAGAGCCATTCTAGCAATTTTGTAACATGCCAAAACAGACAATTGGAGTCTGGAGCAGCTCTCAGACTTGCTAGCTGCTGTGAAACTGTCCAACCCATGCCAGCATGGAAAACAGATGTTAAATGATGATGGTGATGAAGAGATATATTTAAATCTAAAGAGTCTTTTAAGAGTTTTATATGTTATTAAATGGCTGAAATGGTTCTTCCGTGATGCAGTTTGCTCAGGGTTAATCCATGGTCTCAGATCGAGTCACTTGCAAGACAAATACAAACACCGGAAAAAAAAACCTCAAACAAATCAAAACAAAAGACAACTTTGATAGTTGAAGAGTTAAATAAATATTGTAATACAATGTAATAAAATGTATAAAAGTCTTACCAATATAAATAAACATATTGAAAATGCCATGGATGCTACCAACTGGGAGATTATCTGAGACAGCAGGTAACGGGTAGGAATTCTCACAATTGAAATTGTTCTCAAACAATGGACTAGAAAACTGAAACAAAAAAAAAATCAAAAAAAGACGTTTTTAACTTATGTGTTTGTTTATTTTTTTTATTTAGAAAATCAATTTTCTGATGGCTGTCTGTGATTATTTGCACAGGTGTGACGTTGGAGGTTTTAAAATAAGAAAAACGGATACGATGAAAGCCAAGTCATTTCTTTCCCAAGGACATTAACATCAAACGAGAAATGGGCTTATGACACTATACAGAGACAGGCAAGGCATCAAAACGATTCCAAGTTCAATCCCAGTGGGTGCCATTGGGGTCAAGGGTTTCTATCATAGCCCTCATGTTGAACAAAACCTTGGCAGTGAAATTTGGTTGACAAAGTATACAGAAGCCTGTCAACCTCTCTAGCACTGGCACCACAAGAAAATGCAGCCAGACCACTCTGTAAAGTGGTTGGTGATAGGAAAGGCATCTGGTCATAGGAACTATGCCAAAACAGACATGTAAAAGTCCCAGTTTATGAGAGTAGGGGCTCTCAAAAGGAACTGACTTGGACTGTAAGTTCTTACTTCAGGATAAAGGAACCTGACTTTTGTGGTTAGAGTGTTAAGCTCACAATCCTAAGATTGTAGGTTCAATTCCTCGACTGGTAACATGTTGTATCCTTGATGAAGACAATGTTATGATAAGGTAAGATCCATAAGACGTGGTGGTGGTGGCGGGAACGGAAGAACTAAGTGGTGTAGCCAATAGGATAAAGATAATATGGTGGAATTGTTATGAAGGAGTCGTTTCTGTAGATTTTCCACAAACATAACCAATAACAGAAAGTGACCTGACTGTGGTTGGATGGTAGGGACAGAAATTGGTCAGGAAAATACATTGTAACCTCCAAGACTGCACAGACTGTTGTGTCAGGAGCAAAAATGTAGGTGGGAGGGAATAGTGGAAGGATTGGACTGAGTGGTTTGTGAAGTGAGACAGAGCAGAAGAGATGGGTACTTGAGGTTGGCTTAGGAGGTGTTAATTCTAAGGAACAGAGGTCACTGTAGTAGATATAGAACAGGCAGTGAGAGGACACAGTGTGGGGGGGGGAGATTCTGCTGAGAGATACTTTGTTGGTCATCAGTCGCATGACCTTCATTAGTAATCAAAATGATGATGATGATGAAACTTGAAAATGAGGAGGATTGCAAATATCAATGAAAGACTGAAAGATCTGGAATGGAGTTATGGGGGGGGGGGAAGATCACTAATCCACTATCAGTCCATTATGGATAACAGAAGATTACAGAATGGCCAACGAAAGTTGGGAACCAAAGATGTTAATAAAAGGTTCAGACTGATCACCATCCTCATTTAGTGACCGTTTTTCCATGCTGAAATGGGATGGATGGTTTGACCAGAGCTGGTAAAGGCCAGGGACAGCACCAGGCTCCATTGCCTATTCTGGCTTGGTTTCTACAGCTGGATGCCCTTCCTAACATCAGACACTCTACAGAGTGTATTTGGTGCTTTTTGTATGGCACCAGCCAGCGCCAGTGCTTTTTATGTGACATCAACAGACAAAGATAGCATGTGTGTACTATTGATACAGTGAAGAGTTGGGGGGTACTATACTGGGGGAGAGGAAGGGGAGTAGGCTTAGGAAGTTAGGCAGGCAGACAGACAGACAAGCAGACAGACAGGTGGAGGCAGATAGAGACAGAAGACAGACAGGCAGCCAGAGAGGCAGACAGACAAGCAGATAGATAGGCAGAGAGGCAGACAGACAGATAGAGAGGCAGATAAAGAGACTGAAAGACTAGCAGATAGGCAGACAGGCAGGCAGACTGCTATGCATGCCTGTATGAGTTTGCAACATTTGGCCAAGCAATGCAAAATTTCTCATTTCCCGTCATCAATTGGATTGGAAACACGCTATGAACTGTTTCACACAGCAATGTGTGTATATATATATAGAGAGAGAGAGAGAAAGAGAGAGATGATGATGGACTTTAATACTGATGTTGGATAGATTAAAGAGTTTATTCATCAAAAATGAATCCCAATAATAGTAAATTAGTCAAGTAAATTAGTTAATGGTAAATTAGTCTAGTAGCTGAAGCTAATACAGACCCATAAACTTACAACTAACTCCTCAGTGCCACATCTCATACACTTGCAACTTACTCCTCAGTGCCACATCTCAACACAACAAAATGATTTCCTAACAGAAATATTTTATTGCTTTTCATTTATTGTTGTTTGATGCTTATTGATTCTCTAAATGTTTTTTTTTTTTGTCAAAGTAAGCTTTTGCATGTCATCAGAGCAAGTATGTTGTTCAAGATGAAACAGCCATCCTGTCGTTAATCATTCCATTTTGAAGCGACAAGGATGGGTTTATTTATTTTGCAATTACATAAACTATAAAGCAAAGAGCAAAATGTGCTTTTGTTCTGAACACACCTGAAGCTGAAATTATGATCGACGTCGTCGTCGTCGTCGTTTAATATCCATGTTCAATGCTGGCACGGGTTGAATGGTTTGATGGGCTCGAATGACTCCAGGGGCTGCATTCATCATCATCATCATCATCATCGTTTAATGGCCATTTTCCATGCTGGTATGGGTTGGATGGTTTGACTGAGGTCTGGAGAGCCAGTGGCTGCACCAGGCTCCAATCTGATCTGGCAATGTTTCTACAGCCGGTTACCCTTCCTAATGCCAACCACTCCGGGAGTGTAGTGGATGCTAGTCTACAAACCCCAAGAGAGGCAACTTTATGTTGGGAAATAAGGCATTAAAGTAAAAAAGAAGGGGTGAAAGTAGAACAAGTTTCTTGCTGTAGAGAGGCTTCATGGCTTCTAAGATTTTGAAAGGAGGATAGGGATGATCAGGGTGAAGAAGGGATGAGGTGTCTGGGTGAACCCTCATGAGACAGGAGGAGTAGAAATGAATAAGTGGAGACAAAGAGAACTGCAAGTGTAGGTGGGTGGAGGTTAAAAGAGTGAATATGGGAGGGTGAGAGATGGGGAATGGGTGAAAGGTGTGAATATAAAGAATGAAGAACAGGCATTTAGTGGATGATGAATAAGGAATGTAGGGAAGAGTAGGTGACAACTGTAAAGATTGAGCTGAGCTGAGGAGTGGATGTAGTAGTGAATGGTAGATGAGGGGTAGGGGGAACTAATGAGGCACAATTATAAAATAAAGAAACAAAAAAAAAGAGACTGATGATGCTGATGGCTATCTGTGTTGGCAACATAAATAATGGAGAGAAGTTGTTGAATTAGGATCAATTTAAGGGTTGTATGAAGAAAGGGAACTTAATCAAAGATGAAGAGACAGAAATAAAACACCCAAGTCTTATGCTTGCTGTAGAAACTTACAAAAACCTTACTCTGTAGTTCAACACCGGACATTACAGCTCTACAATTACACAAGCTTTTCCTTAAATAATCTATATATCTACATCTATATATTTGTTTTGCAAGATTCCTGATATGAAATCATGTGTGTGTGTGTTATATCATCAATATCATTTAACATCCATTTTCCATGCTGACATGGTTCTGATGGTTTGACTGAAAACTGATAAGCTAGGTCATCATCATCATCGTTTAATGTCCGTTTTCCATGCTAGCATGGGTTGGACGGTTCGACCAAAGTCTGAGAAGCCAGGAGGCTGCACCAGGCTCCAGTTTGATCTGGCAGTGTTTCTACAGCTGGATGCTCTTCCTAATGCCAACCACTCCGTGAGTGTAGTGAATGCTTTTTACGTGCCACCAGCACGGGTGCCAGGGGAGGCTGGCAACAGCCACGATCGGTTGGTGCTTTTTACGTGCCACCGGCACGGAAGCAAGTCAAGGTGGTGCTGGCATCATAAATATATTTTTGTTAGTGATCCTTACATCAACATAAAGATATAAATTCGCAAACTATCATTTACATTCGTGTCCAGTTTCCCCTGAATCTGGTGGACTTGTGTGCATGTCTACATGTTTTACAACTAGCAAAAGATGAAATATGGGCACAAGAAGGTTTTTATGATTAAACAAGAAATATGAGTGATGGATACTTACATCTAGGCACAGATACTTTGCAAAGAAAGATAAAATTTGCACACAAATGCATTTTTCTGTGCACACCTACGGCAAAAATATTTAAAGGAAGGAACATTTTGTCTGACGCCCTGACAGATATACCACACACCTCATTTTATAATTGGCATCCTGAGTTCATTGAGAGTCCGCTATTATGGTTTTGATCATGATTTTGGAAGGACATCAACTGTTCATCCTTTCATGAGTTGATTCCAGATGAGGATTTGAGAGACAGGTAAATTTGCAGGCTTCAAACATCAAAATTTTTATGGGAATGACGATGGTGTTTATTATAGAGGAGACACTTTTTGCAAATTTATACAATTGTATTTATATATGTGCCTGCCCTGGCACATGTGCCGGTGGCACATAAAAAGCACCATCAGTACGTGGATGATGCTAGCCCCACCTTGACTGGCTTCCGTACCAGTGGCACATAAAAAGCACCAACCGATCGTGGCCGTTACCAGTCTCCCCTGGCACCTGTACCGGTGGCACGTAAAAAGCACCCACTACACTCACTGAGTGGTTGATGTTAGGAAGGGCATCCAGCTGTAGAAACACTGCCAGATCAGACTGGAGCCTGGTACAGCCTCCTGGCTTCACAGACCCCAGTCAAACTGTCCAACCCCTGCTGGCATGGAAAACGGACGTTAAACGATGATGATGTATTGAATTGGAAAAGGTTTCTTCCTGAAACAGTGAAATAGGAAGTAAACCTGCTGCTGTTATAGTTTCACAAACCAGGTAAGGCAACCAGAGTTATGTACCTTGTATACAGCTCTCTTCCACGGGCTGAGAGTTAGTTTGAACTCATAAACTTCTTATAATCAGCAAGCCAACAATTTAACCTCACAATCCCTGAATCTCTCCATCAAATTACAAAATTTACAATTGACTCATAACACTTCAGTCAATACATTGAATTGTTAATCAAAGCAATGTTGCCATCACTAAAATATTACTTTTTTTG
>NC_043000.1:32226632-32246632 GCF_006345805.1 Octopus sinensis
GTGTATGTTGAGAACCGGTGGCTGAAGAATTCAACAGGTCAGGCATCGGTCAACCATGTGGGTGAGGGTGTATAGATGTTCTTTGTGACCGATAATAAAGTTCTGACTATTTAAAGAATATTGGATGTTTTATAAGGGGCGAGAAAAAATCTACTTAGAGACGGTGTGTGTGTGTAACTGTTCTATATATGTGTGTGTTGGCGTAGGGGTAGAAAACATTTTTTTGTACGACGTGGTGTGCGTTTGATCGTTCGGCTGTCAGTGGCTACTGCCGTGATAACCGTTGGGTGGCAGAAAGAAAAAAAATAAAGAAATTATCTATATATATATGTTTTATTGTGTGTGTGTTGTGTGTTCATCCAAGCCTGCCTTGACAAGGAAACCCCCGCTGTGAAAGAACAAGCCCCGTTTGTCCTACAGGAGTAATTCCCTTGCAGTGGTTAATTGTAGATATCTTAAAATCTATTTCAGAATTTGTTACCAAGGGCTATGGTGGCCGGTCTTGTTTATAAACGCTATTTAAAGGCCAGATAAGTGTAACGCCGCCAATGGGGGCATCGAAAAGCCGACTGTAAGAGCCCGTTTACCATCCGGCCTCTGGCAAACAAAATATGGAAGAGTTCGGAGACACAAAGGTTGCACTGTCTTCTGCCCCTATCAAATGGGAGGGCCACCGACAAAATTGACCATTCCAGCCTATAGCTTAAGTTCGCATCCTTCAGTCGCCATATTAGCTTACTGAGTCCCGTGGTCCTGGCGCTTGTTCACGTCCCGAAAAGTTGCGTAATGGTTGGAGACACGCAAAGACAATCTTGAGGATGATGCCCCTATATAAGTGAAGGCATCTGAGTCCGTGTAAACCTTGCATTGGTAGACGGCGTTTTTGATCTTGGAGTTCGCCGACGTGAATCTTACTCTGCTAGGATTGGTTTCTGAAATTAGAACTGCGTTCCTGTCACTATATTCGTTCCGAGACCTGCAGCCGCTTACTACTCTATTTTCCACTACGTCACTATTAACTATAGGAATAACCCCTGATTTTCCACTATCTATCAGAGTGCTGTCATTGCTACTGCCCCGGGTACTGCTATTGCGGAAATGATGCTGGGGATGCTAAAGGGGCTCTCTACCCTACTCCCATTGTTACCATCAACCACAACACCCCTATTTATAACTAACCCCTCGTGGGTACCCCTGGCTGGAGCTGAGATTATGTGTCACTGTACTGGCTCTCATATCATTATTACTACTATAATTATTCCTACTGAGCATTAAACCGGGAGCGGAAGAGGCTGTGCCTCCGGAAAAAGGTGATAGGGTCTTAGTAAGTAGCCTATTATTATGGGAGGCGATTATCTGGGCGAGGTTTTTAGTGTTGGAGAAAGCTATCCTAACTTTATGTGAGTTAACCGTGGAGTAATATTTGGAATTTCTGGGGAAGTTATTGGCGATGGCTTGTCTAAACATGAGGGGGAGGTTAGTTCTAATCTGCTTACCAAAGGGGATTACAAACCATATGGCTTATTCCTATCAGTGTGATGGGTCGGGACGCAGCTCTCGCATTTGGGTGGGTGATTCTCGGATGAATAACGGGTCTTGGGTTAGTGTAAGACCTCCCGGACCGATAATTATCCTTGTTCGCTAAATTAAATGCGGGAGCGACTACCCCGGTATCCGCCGCGCTCCCGTCCTTACTTAAAATGTTAATTTATTATATACGGCCCTATCCTGATGACCGAATGATGGCATCGGAAGGGCCGGATCAATATAAATTCCTTCTGCTATAACCGGCCTTGGATATGCGGCGTTATAAAAATCCGCTTTCTGCATAAAAATATCGGCACTGGCGGACAGGCCAGACACTCTTAGAGAGATGTTTTTTACCAAATTGTCTGTTACGGTTTTGGCATGATTTGAGAAGACACTGACATACTTCAAATTAGTGGAAGGCTTATGGTAAGGGCAGTAGAGTCGCTATTAAGGTTAAGTGTAACGTCTAGGAAATTAGCCTTGGTGAGTTCGTTATCAAAAACTATACTCATGCCCATTCTATTAAAAAACCTAGCTAACCTGCTCTTAGTTTTCTCTGCACTATTCTGTTCGTGGTGTTTTGCAGGTAAAACAGACAATCGTCACGATACAGGCCGCCCGCGATCTCCGGGAATTGATCGGACAATTCGTAGAGATATATATTCCGACCAAATGGCTATCTGCGCACTATCCGAACTACCCATAGGCACATCAAATCATTGGGAGTATCCTTACGGATCCACAGCTTATTATCAAACTTATAAACGATTTCCTGGCAACTAAATGATATCTATCTCTTCTCTGGTGAGGCCTGCCTTGTTGTGAGCATGCCAGAGGGCCTTATTTAGCACACTAGGGTTAATCGAGGGGTAGAAGCTGGCGATATCAAACTGAATGAACCTAGTACGGTTCTTATTGGGGATGGAAGAGAACCACTTCACTACCTGCGAGGAGTTGGCCCAGAGGCTGAGCTTCAGCTTGTTTACTAAACTAGGGATATATTTATGTCTCCGAACTCTTTGTGTCTCCGAACTCTTCCATATTTTGTTTGCCAGAGGCCGGATGGTAAACGGGCTCTTACAGTCGGCTTTTCGATGCCCCCATTGGCGGCGTTACACTTATCTGGCCTTTAATAGCGTTTATAAACAGACCGGCACCCATAGCCCTTGGTACAAATTCTGAAATAGATTTTAAGATATCTACAATTAACCACTGCAAGGGAATTACTCCTGTAGGACAAACGGGGCTTGTTCTTTCACAGCGGGGGGTTTCCTTGTCAAGGCAGGCTTGGATGAACACACACACACACATAAAACATAATATATATATATAATTCTTTATTTTTTTTCTTTCTGCCACCCAACGGTTATCACGGCAGTAGCCACTGACAGCCGAACGATCAAACGCACACACGTACACAAAAAATGTTTTCTACCCCTACGCCAACACAACATATATAGAACAGTATACACACACACACGTCTCTAAGTAGATTTTTTCTCGCCCCTTATAAAACATCCAATATTCTTTAAATAGTCAGAACTTTATTATCGGTCACAAAGAACATCTATACACCCTCACCCACATGGTTGACCGATGCCTGACCTGTTGAATTCTTCAGCCACCGGTTCTCAACATACACTGATAAACAGTTTCGCCATGGGCTCTTAGGAGCACAGTTCGATTTGTTTTTTGCTCTGCCTCTGTTCTGTTTTTGTTTTTCCAACGGATTTCCTTTTTTCTTCCTGAAGAGAAAGACACATATGGTCCCATTATTCAATCGGATTTTGGTAATTGTGCCTTTCGAAACACGTGTAGAATGAAATAAAACGATTTCTGTTCAATCTGCGTTCAGCTCCATTTCTTCAATTCACCAATAATGTTTTATATATATATATATATATATGGAGAGAGAGAGAGAGAGAGTTATATACATGTATATGTGTGTGTACATGTATGTGTGTAGGTGTTTGTGCTGAAAATGTATGTGTGTATTTACAACGATATGTCTATTGTATCAATATAAGTGTACGTTTGTGTGTGTGTGTATATATAAATATAGATGTATTGTGTGTATGTGTGTGTAGGCATATATACATAAATATCAGTGTGCATGTGTCTATGTAGGAATAGATACTATAGTAAAAAATCCTGAAGAAGCTGCAGCAGTGTTGTAATAGGATTGCAATTGTAACGGTCACTAATTGGTGCAGTTGAAACATGTGTAGGTCGATGTAAAGCTGTTTATGGAGTGCAAGTGGTTAATTGGCAAATATATGACCATCCCCAAATATAACTATATGTATATGTGTATATATACATATATATATATATATATATATATATATATATATTTTAAAATAGTGTACATTTCAACACAAAAAAAAATTACCCATTAACAGGTAATTTTTACATGCTAGAAATAGCAGCCAATAATTTTCTTTTGTGTTTAAATGTACACTATTTTAAAATATGAATATGTTGTCTATTGACTATTTATGTTAGACCACTGGTGGTGATATTTATAACGAATATTCGTTACCCTATATATGTATCTTATGAATATATTCTTAACATTCTCGAAGATTCGGCTCAGCTTTGTAATTATTGCTGACTGTAAATGCGCCTGCGTGCAGAGTTTTGAAAAATTATAATGACGGAACACATATGTTCTTGTCTCTGAATTTTAAGTTAGTTATTGAGGCCGGTTACTGATGATATTGTTTTACTAAATTACCTATTAAAGGATGGCAAATAATATTATTTGCTAAAGAAATTTCGAAACCATGGTATAACCGCTAATAAATAACAAGGTTAAAGTTTTTATTTTTCAATTCCTTTGCAAACTGCTATTAAATCGTAGTTTTGGCCATGTTGGCCGCTATTTCTAGCATGTAAAAATTACATGTTAATGGGTAATTTTCTTTTGTGTTTATATGTACACTATTTTAAAATATGAATATATTGTCTATTGACTATTTATACATGCTAGGCCACATGTGGTGATATTTCTAACGAATATTCGCTACCCTATATATCATCATCATCATCATTTAGCATCCACCTTCCATGCTAGCATGGGTTGGATGGTTCAACTGGGGTCTGGGAAGCCAGAAGGCTGCACCAGGCCCAGTCTGATCTGGCAATGTTTCTATATATATATATATAATATATATATATATATATATATATATATATATATATATATAATGAAATTAACAAAGATCAGGAGAACAGAGATTTGCACATCCATATTTCATTACATGGTTATTTACATCGTACTTCACTCGGACCTGTGCACATTTTGGCTGCAAACTACTTCAAACTGCTAAGTGTGCATCTTGATGCAGCTTCCTCAGGGTGAGTTTTACTGCTGTTCAAAGATCATCTGAAAGAAACATGAGACCAACCAAACAGGAGTCCTTTATGAGGTGGTGGTCTTACTATGAATAGTTGTATTTCTCGTGAGATGATGTTTACCTTGGCCACTTAGGTATTTATTGCTGGGTTTGGGTTTAAAGTAGGTCAAGGTTCCTGTACGTTCCTAATTATATTCTATCTTACCATTCTACTAATTTAGGAGAGTATTCTCTTAAGGTATTCAATTACATTTTTGGTTTATTTTTTATAATTATTAATCTATAGATCTAAAATTTTCTTGTTATGTTGTAATTAAATATCCTGCTTATAGTTAATTTTCTTAAACATAATCTTACTCTTCAACTCTTTCAAAAATATTATATAGTTTTATTTTTGTAGTGTTGTTCACTTAATTCAAGTTCATTATTTGTTTTAATTTACTTAAATCGAATTCTAGTTGTTTGTATAATGCGTTTACTTAAACTTCTTAAAAGTCTATTTAGATGCTTGAACACATCTTTAAGCGCATTCTTGTCTATGGTTTATCAGATTGAATTTTGAGGTAAAAATTTGGCATATTTCCTCAACACACACAATTTACAACGTTTGCTTCCTCTACAATGCAGTTTAGCTCTGCTAATTATCTCCTAGCTAATTGTGCATTCTCTATTATCTTATAGCAACCAAATAAATTTACTTCGGTAAATTTTCACTAACTCGAGTTTCACCAACATTTGCTGTGGCTAGCCAGCATTGAGAGCCAATCTAAGAGTTAACAAGGTAACTGCCAGGATTATATATCCATCAAAACCATTTTTGGATACATATATATAGAGAGAGAATTAAGAGACAGAACCTCCATAAAGTAATTTAATTAATAATGAAAGATATTATCTATAATAAAATATAAATTTAAATATATTATTATTAACATTGTACTAAAAATTTCTATACTAAACAATACACATTAAAACAACATTATTATTTATATTGTACTAAAAATTTCTATACTAAAAAATACACATTAAAATGACAACGCGTGTTTCGTGGCTATGTATACTAATCTACAATATCAAAATCGATATTCTCAAAAATTAATATTTCTTCGATACATAGCCACTCTTCAGGTAATATTATAAGTACTCTCTACATCGTTATCATTAGATGTGTTAATATTATTGTAGTAGGCTTTCCATTTAATCCTATTTATAAAAATTTTTTCGTTATTAATTAGTTTCAACATATATTCTTTTTTCGATGGAAAAGGGATATCTTTCAGAAATGAATTCCAAAATAGAGGTTCTATCTTCCATGCAGTCTCCATAACTAATGCAATTGAGAGTTAAATACAATCAACAAATTATATATACATATATATATGTGTGTGTGTGTGTGTGTGTGTGTAAAAGAAAGATAGAATGAACAAGCAAAACATGTGAAATCACTTTTGAGTATGTAGTTTATAATTCAGACATAATTGCAGAGTTGTTGGAGTAAGATAATATGAATATCTCAAAGATTATAGATTTTGTAATGTCATAGAAACTGATATGAATATTTCAAATTTGGAAGCAACCATTTTCTTAAAATAAGGAATGAAGCCCTAGTACGGTTATTGTGACAATCAGGATAACATTAATTAAAGAAGGTTATATCCATATGAGAGAGAGAGAGGTAAACATCCATGAACAACACTTATAATTTATCAATATGGTGGAATATATATTACCATATTTGTAGATTTAGATCATAGATTCACTGTTAAATTAATCACCATAACAACAGACAGATATACTGAAATACCATTAAATGCTGTCACATTTCTCATTGATCTTTTGTATTGTGTCAAACATAAACAAGGTCAATTGAGTTAGCTGACCCTTCGTATTCGCAATGTCATTTTCATATTCTAATGCTTCAAAGAAGACACCAAATGCTGCCTCAATGCAGTGAAAAAGGGAGCTTGGTAAAAGAGCGAATGGATATTGTTGTTTAGCTACGATCATAGCTGTTCCAGTTATGACCTTCACATCTTATTTATAGTCAGTGTATCTAAGACCGCACTGTCCAAGATGAGGTTTTTTTTTTGTTTTATTTTAAAATGTGAGAATGCTACTCAAAGGGTGTTTGGTTGCTGTCTCTAAAAGCTTGAGAAAGCAAACCCAAACACCTAGTCTTCAGCAACACAAAAGAACAAGAGATATAGCATGAACAAAATATATTATATTTTAAGTTCTGGACTGAAATCTGAGTTCTTGACCAATAAATTATAGACTTGTAATCTATTATAACTGACCATTATCACACCAATAAGAATTTCAAACTTGAAGATATGATTCAGGAAAATGGTTTGGAAGTTCAACTTACCAAGGCCGGGGCTTTGGGGCTTCTGTTGATTGAAGAAACGACTGTAGAAATGGATCAATATGCTGTCCTCGCTTTAAAGAAGCAGAAATACAGGGGTTAACAAATGCAAAGAGATATTCACATACAAATACACACACAAATTTATAGACAGATTGAGAGAAAGACATACACACACATGTACACACACATATATATATTAATGTTTGGTTTTATTTTATAATAAAAACAGTTTTACATTTAACAGAAAGATTACCCAATACTTTTGGTAGTATACAAATTTAATTTTCTCTAACAAGACTTGTATATATATATATATATATATATATATATATATATATATGTAACCACATGAGTAGCATTGGCAATTTTCTTCCTCCGTCTTCCCTTCTTTTGCACTTTCCTCTATTTCTGAAGAAGAGCTCTGCTCAAAACATAAAATCGCCTTTCTTTCCTTTCCTGAGCGTCTGATAATACCGTACTTGTACCACATCCTCGCGTTGCTTTTTTTTTATTTGTTTGGATTTACAATATATACTCTTTTTTTTTACTCTTTTACTCTTTTACTTGTTTCAGTCATTTGACTGCAGCCATGCTGGAGCACCGCCTTTAGTCGAGCAACTCGACCCCGGGACTTATTCTTTTTGTAAGCCCAGTACTTATTCTATCGGTCTCTTTTTGCCGAACCGCTAAGTGACGGGGACGTAAACACACCAGCATCAGTTGTCAAGCAATGCTAGGGGAACAAACACAGACATGCAAACACACACACATACATATATATATATACATATATACGACAGGCTTCTTTCAGTTTCCATCTACCAAATCCACTCACAAGGCATTGGTCGGCTCGGGGCTATAGCACTTGCCCAAGATGCCACACAGTGGGACTGAACCCGGAACCATGTGGTTGGTTAGCAAGCTACTTACCACACAGCCACTCCTGCGCCTATATAAATATATATATATATAATATATATATATATATATATATATAGATGTATGTATGTATGCATGTGTATGTATATATATAATAATATAAATAATATATAAATATATGCATATATACATACATATATGTACATACCTACATAAATATGTATATATACATGCATATATGGATACGGGACACATATGTATGTGTATATATATATATATATAGAGTCAGACAAGTTGTCCACAAAGCTTTGGCTTTCGTGGACACGAAACCCTTGGTCACTCTATGACCAGACTTTAAATTTTTGTTTTAATAATCACTGCTCTATTCTTTAGCGTGTGCTCCTTTTCTGATATGTGTTTAATTGTGTGTATGTGTGTGTGTGTGTGTGATACCAGTGCTGCCTCACTGGCTCCCCGTGCCAGTGACACGTAAAAAGCACCTACTACTCTCACTGAATGGTTGGCATTAGGAAGGCATCCAGCTGTAGAAACCTTGCCAAATCAGAATGGAGTCTGGTGCAGCCTACTAACTTGCCAGTTCCCTGTCCAACACATGCCAGCATGGAAAACAGATGTTAAATGATGATGATGATGATATATATATATTATATATATATATATACACACACACACACACACATATATATACACTAAGAGATGTATTAGGACATGAAATATATATATATGTGTGTGTGTGTGTGTGTGTGTATGCGTGTACATATCCATATCTATCTATATATATATATCTATACATATCTATATATATATATCTATATCTATTTATATATGTATATATATATGTGTGTGTGTGCAAATCCATATCTATATATATACATATATATATATATATATATACATATCCATATATATAGCTACATCTATTATATATATATACATACATATATACATCTATATATATCTACATTTATATCTACATCTATATATATCTACATTTATATCTACATCTATATATATCTACATTTATATCTATATATATATATATATACCTATATATATCTATCTATATATCTATACATATACATCTATCTATATATCTATACATATACATCTATCTATATATCTATACATATACATCTATCTATCTATCTATACATATACATCTATCTATCTATCTATCTATACATATACATCTATCTATCTATCTATACATATACATCTATCTATCTATCTATCTATACATATACATCTATCTATCTATACATATACATCTATCTATCTATCTATACATATACATCTATCTATCTATCTATCTATACATATACATCTATCTATCTATCTATACATATACATCTATCTATCTATCTATCTATCTATACATATACATCTATCTATCTATCTATCTATACATATACATCTATCTATATATATATATATATATATATATATATATATATATATATATATATATAGGTGAATGAATTATCCTATGTTTATCGTTCGTCAGCATGGAAAATTCAATTAACCGAAACATGGGTAGCAAATTCACGTCAGAAACACAGTTGAAGCAACCTGTCCAAGGGTAGAAACTCCGGGTTCAGGTGCAGAAATTTGTGTGTTGTATATGAATAAATGAAAGAATGGAGTTGAACGAAGATGTTAACAAAATTCCTTTACTCTCGACATATGTTTCGAAGACAACATGTTTTCATTCCAAAGGAATAAAGGGGGCATTATGCAATCTTCTCATCAGGAAAGAAAGGGAGCCTCTCTCGACAACAAGACAAACAAAAATTTCAATGACTGCCTACATGGTAAACAAAACGATAATGAGTGTTTTTTAAAAAAACCGTTAGAAGAATTGACGTCAAAGATAGATAGTAGGAAGAGAAGGGTTAAAGGAATAATAGGTAGGGAACAAGTGGAGAGGGAAGGGTATGTTGATTGAAAGAATGTTCAAAGGCTTAGGAAAGAAATTCGGTATTGAAGTGGGGTGGACGTAAAGCTAATTGTTCAAACCACAGTGACTATCGTTATCATTTATATGAGTAGAAAGTATGTTTCTGCCAGTGTTTACATTTTTATGATTTTTCTGAGTGTGTTTACTTGGGGAACCTTAGAGAAGAGAATATGGAAGAGTTCAGAGTTGCAAATGTTACAAAATCTCCTGCCCTTATCAAAAGGAAAGGATACAGACAGTATGAACCAATCTAACTTGAAATTTATATTGGTTTGAAATTCTCTTCCCAGTTATCCAAGAGAATTTCAAACCATTATTCAACATTCAGGGATAGTAAAAAACGACATAGTACAGGGCTAAGTAAATTAGTTTGGTGTCTTAAAGACAACAATATAAATTTCAAGTTAGATTGGTTCATACTGTCTGTATCCTTTCCTTTTGATAAGAGTCTTTTTTATGCATGGCGGAAAGAATTGTCCAGCAGCTAACCTGACTACACCAAGCACAGAGAAGGAACCCTGCCCACCACTATGCAAGACCACCACAGTCAACAGACACGGGATGGCCTCCCCTAACGCCTGCACAGCCATCACCCCAATACTTTTACTAAATATTGGGGGCCTGTTGCATCAAGATAGAAACAAAATTTCTTTCCTGAGAGATCTTACTGCATGCAATCAAGCCCTATGCATAGCACTTGTGGAAACTCACCTCAACCTTGATATAGAGGACGCAGAAGTACACATACCAAACTATGCCATACTGCGAACAGACAGAAGGGAAAGGAGCCATGGTGGAGTTGCTGTATACATCCGAGATGACCTCACACCCCATACTCAAATTCGGTATGTGACACCTTAATTGTATACATAAGACAACATAATATAGTCATATGCAATACATATTGCCCACCAGATGCCCCAAATCACATAGGCAAGTTTGAAGATTGCCTCACAAGAATTAAAGAAATCCTCATGAATCTGGAACACCACGTGACCATATTTCTTATGGGTGATTTCAACTTCCCCAATGTCAAATGGCCCGAAGGTCACATACTCTCAGGAATGAATCATTGCAAGTACAGGTGGAGTCCCTGCTCAACCTCACCAATGCCTTATTCATGGAGCAAGTTGTACTCAAGCCAACTAGGGCGAATAACATTCTGGATCTCTGCTTCACAAACAATATGGACATCATTCATGATGTGAAAGTGACACCGACATCAGTTTCGGATCACAACATAATAGAGCTGTCTATGTTTAGGCCGAAAGTAACCAGAGAAATACAGCCTAAAGGAAGCACCCGAAATCTCTCCAATCTGAACTTCCACAAAGCAGATTGGAAATCGATCCAAAAAGAGATCCTCAGAGAGGACTGGCCGGAATGTCTCTCCACACCAGACATTGACATGAAACTAGAATGTTTCATGTCTTCTGTGAAAGCTGCATGCCAGAAATATGTCCCAGAGCACAAGGCCAAAACAAATAGGAGCAAGATTCCAAGAGACAGGAAGATCCTCATGAGACGACGGACAAAGGTTGCAAATCGTCTCAACCAACATCCCAAAAGTAGCGAAACGTCCCGCCTAAAAACAATACTGATGGAGATCGAAAAAAGGCTGCAACAATCCTATGTGAAGGAGAAAGCAGACAAAGAAGCCTGGGTCATAAGAAACATTAAATCAAACCCAAAGCCTTCTTTCATTACGTGAAAGAAACAGTCTCAGTGCACTACAAGATAGGACCCCTCCTCCAAAAGGATGGCTCCCTCACAGACAGTCCAACTAAGATCAGTGAGATGCTGAATGACCAGTTCAAAAGTGTCTTTACCACCCCATTGGAACACAGACAAGTGAACGAACCAGTGGACTTCTTTGCCGCCTCACCTATAACCAGCGAGGCGGTTACAATAGAATGTATTGACATTAGCGAAAAAGATGTCCTACTAGCCATAGATGAAGTGGACACAAACTCAGCTGCTGGTCCAGATGGTTTCCCAGCCATCCTCCTCAAAGCGTGTAAGCATGCCCTGGCAAAACCCCTCAAGATTCTCTTCCAGAGCTTTCTTGCGAATGGCAAACTGCCAAGCAAGCTGAAGGAGGGAATAATATGCCCAATACATAAAGGGGGAAGTAGAGCAGATGCCAAAAACTATAGGCCTATCTCTCTGACTTCACACATCAGCAAAGTCATGGAAAGGATAGTCAGAAAGAAACTAATCGCATTCCTTGAGGAAAATAACTTGCTGAGTAATACCCAGCATGGTTTTCGACCAGGTAGGAGCTGCCTGACCCAGCTCTTACAGCATTATGACTGGGTGTTGAGGCAGTTACTCAACAAATCAAATGTGGACGTAATCTACCTTGATTTTGCAAAAGCTTTTGACAAGGTGGATCATGGTATGATATGCCACAAACTACGTGACCTCGGCATAGCTGGAAAACTTGGAGTGTGGTTGCATGACTTCCTGAAAGAAAGGAGTCAGGCAGTAGTGGTTAATGGAGCCACCTCTATGAACACACAAATAGTGAGCGGTGTTCCACAGGGTACTGTCTTGGGACCACTGCTTTTTATAGTGGCCCTCTCAGATATGCCCTCAAATGCCCGGATAGCCACTCTGGCCAGCTATGCAGACGATACGAAAGTCTCGCAGAAAATACAGAACCCCAGCAATGTTGCACACCTGCAGCAGGAGTTGGACTCAATCTACAGATGGCCTGAGGATAATAATATGCAGTTTAATGCTGAAAAATTCCAGGCCCTGCGCTACCAGCATCCAAAACTGAATATTAAACTTACAGGATACACCAGTCCACAGGGAATTTCAATCCCAGAGCCTAAGTCTGTGAGGGACCTGGGTATCGACTTGAGTGATGATACCTCTTTCCAACTGCACATTACCAGGATGGCGACAAAGTGCAGACGACTGGCTGGGTGGATCCTAAGAACATTCAGAACCAGAGATAAGGAAACCATGATGGTCCTCTGGCAGACATTCGTCCTCAGTTGCCTGGACTACTGCTCACAGCTATGGTCACCCACCAGTGTAAAATTAACAGCGGACCTTGAAGCAATCCAGAGAAGATTCACAAAGAAGATCGTCTCTTTGCAACAGCTCAGCTACTGGGAAAGGTTGAAACAGCTAAGACTCTACTCCCTGGAGAGAAGACGGAAGAGGTATGCAGTAATATATGTCTGGAAGATCCTGGAAGGAATTGTGCCAAATTTTGGCATTGTAAGTTACACCAATGCTAGAACGGGATGACACTGCATAGTGCCAAAGATCCCAGCAATGCCATCACGCTTCAGGACCAGCTTCTGCAACAGCCTGGGTTTCAAGGGCCCACAGCTTTTTAATATTCTCCCAAAGAGTCTGAGGAACTTGCACAAAGTAGATGTAGCGGTTTTTAAATCAAAGCTGGACATCTTCCTGTCAAGAGTCCCAGATGAACCTATCTCACGGCAAGAGGTGCAAATGAGAGTAGCTGTATCAAACTCCATTCTTCACCAAGTGCCACATATTAGACGAGGTTCGTCGTAATAACAGTGCAGCACAAAACGGCGGTGCATCAGCATGGCCACAGCTATGAGCTGAAACTAGAAAAAAAAAAATATATATGTATCTATGTATATATCCATATATATATCTCTCTATATATAAACGGCAGTTTGTCTGTCTGTGTGTCTGTCAGGTTGTACCCTCACCCTGACCATGGCTTTCAACCGATTCTGGTGAAACTTGACACAATGTCATAATTCAAAACTAACACAGCGAAAATTTTGAAAAGTTCCCCCAGTTCTGAAAAAAAATCGATAAATTCGACATGGGTCGAGAATCTAAGCTTTTTATATGCAACACATTTTCTACAGACTGTCTAGGGGACGCAACTCGACCTTTTTAACTCTCGGAACACGTGGGGTAAGTATCCCAAAATGTATAATAATGTACAAAAACGGCAAAAAAGCGGGCAGCAATGTGAGTGACAACAACGAAAAAGTCAAAAGTGACCAAACTGAACAAACGAATGGAAAAAGTTTTTTGATGCACACGACAAAAGCGGTTTATAATAAACCAAGAGTTTGCAAGTAGCGTCCGAGGACCCTTAGGGTACATCAAAAATTTAAGGTAAACGTTTGGAGTGGTAGTTATAAAGAAAGTGTAAACAAAAAAAGTATTCGAATAACTTGCGGCTGCAGCAGCTATTAGCAGAAGTGGCGGTGTTGGGGGTAAAGTCCCGAATGTAATTTCTTCCTGGTAGGAATTGGTTGGGTTGAATTATCGATAGCTGTTTGATAGTTATTTGGGAGTGAAGAGAAGACATTGCAACCTACACATGTGCCTTCGTTCCCTAGAGGGAAAGGACTAGATTGGGATTAGTCGTTGCCTACTAGGGGCTCTTACATACCCGGGCAACGCCAGGCTATGCTGCTAGTATATATATATATATATATATATATATATATATATATATATACATACATATCATCATCATCATCATCGTTTAACGTTCGCTTTCCATGCTAGCATGGGTTGGACAGTTCAACTGGGGTCTGG
This sequence comes from Octopus sinensis, assembly GCF_006345805.1. Taxonomy (NCBI): domain Eukaryota; kingdom Metazoa; phylum Mollusca; class Cephalopoda; order Octopoda; family Octopodidae; genus Octopus; species Octopus sinensis. Next base: position 32,241,301 of record NC_043000.1, read on the forward strand.
GAAGCCCGAAGGCTGCAGCAGGCCAGTCAGATCTGGCAGTGTTTCTACAGCTGGATGCCCTTCCTAACGCCAACCACTCCGTGAGTGTAGTGGGTGCTTTTTATGTGCCACCGACACAGGTGCCAGACGAGGCTGGCACGGCCACGATTGGATGGTGTTTGTTATGTGCCACCAGCATGGAGGCCAGTTGATGCGGTACTGGCTACGGCCACGTTCGGATGGTTTTCTTATGTGCCACCGGCACTGGTACCACAAAGCTACAAATTCCATTGAATATATACCTATATATATAACTATATATATATATATATATACCTATATATATAACTATATACATATAGATACATATCATCATCATACATATGTATCTATATATACACACACACATATGTACGTATGCATAAATGTATATGTATGAATAAATATATATATACATAAATATGTATATATAATACGTGTGTGTATGTATATGTGTCTACATATATATATATGTGTATCTGTGTTTATGTAATTATGTATATATATACATATATATACACATTGACGTGTGTGTATGTGTTTATACATATGTATGTATGTGTGCGTATGTGTATATATATATATATATATGTATGTATGTGTATGTGTATATATATATATATGTATGTATGTATGTATGTATGTATGTGTGTGTGTGTGTGTGTGTTCCTTTCCTTCTTCAATGCTATTTCACATATCAGTGTGTTATCAATGTTAAGAAACAGAGTTAAATGTCATCTCGTACAGTTTGTGACACAAAGCACCTTTGCTGGAGAGAAAGTGCTCACATTTTAATCTGAAAGTTGATATCAGGAAGAGAATAAAACAGACAAGAAACTCTACAGCCTTCAGATATACAAGAGGAACTCTTACACGAACAGAGAGAGAGTTGATTAAAAAGAAACTAAAGCAAACAACAACAACAACAACTGTGCATAGTAACGATTTGAATGTCACATTTTTTAATGTAAACCTAACAACTGGGAGCAGTCTTATCGGACAAGCGTGGTGTTTGGTTGTCTTTATCAAAAGCTACAACCATAAAATCAAAGGACCACAAGGAAACTTGCTCTTAATTCATGCATGAAATGTTGCAAAGAGAAAATAAAAGTTCATTTCACATATTTTTCCAGCTTGTTTCTTCATATTATAGACAAGGCCGCAAGAGATGTCCTATATAAGGTCGCAAGAGATGTCCTATATAAGGTCGCAAGAGATGTCCTATATAATGTCGCAAGAGATGTCCGATATAAGATAACAAGAGATGTCCTATATAAAGTCGCAAGAGATGTCCTATATAAGGTCGCAAGAGATGTCCTATATAAGGTCGCAAGAGATGTCCTATATAAGGTCGCAAGAGATGTCCTATATAAGGTCGCAAGAGATGTCCTAAATAAAGTCAGAAGAGATGTCCTATATAAGGTCGCAAGATATGTCCTATATAAGGTCGCAAGAGATGTCCTAAATAAAGTCAGAAGAGATGTCCTATATAAAGTCACTACAGATGTCCTGTATAAGGTCACAAGAGATGTCCTATATAAGGTCACTAGAGATGTCCTATATAAAGTCAATAGAGATGTCCTATATAAAGTCACTAGAGATGTCCTATATAAGGTCGCAAGAGATTTCCTATATAAGGTCGCAAGAGATGGCCTATATAAGGTTGCAAGAGATATCCTATATAGGGCCACAAGAGATGTCCTATATAAGGTCACAAGAGATGTCATATATATAATTTCAAACAATGTCATAAGATGTCCTATATAAGGTCACAAGAGATGCCCTATATAAGGTCGCAAGAGATGTCCTATATAAGGTCGCAAGAGATGTCCTATATTTTTCTACTCAAAATTACCCAAAGTAAGACTTATCAGCCACTTCCTGGAAATGGGTAAGACAAAAGGAGAAAGCGGCCTTATTGTTCCTAAAACAATGTACATGCATTTTTAAGGAAGCAAATAAAAGATATAATACTTGACAAAAGATTTAAAAGGAAATACAGTGAGAAGACAATAAAAAAAACCTGATGACTATAAAATATATTATATGACATGACAGTAAAGTGGCTAATAAAACAAGGTGATAATAAAAGAATGATAAAGAAACTGAAGGCAATAGAATCTGTTGAGATGCTAATAAAATGATATAAAGAACTAATAAAAATATTAAAAGGAAAGAAAATGGCAAAGATTAAGCGAGGTACTTTGCTAATCCAGAATTTAAAGAGATTAATATTATATTCTACAGGAAAATAATGGAGAGAAAAAGAGTGAGAGAGTTATTTCACAATTCAGCTCTTCTGAGAGAGGAAATGGTTTTGGCATGAAACTTGCAGTGTGTCTATGAGATATCAAAGAAGCACAGACGTGATTTGTTGAATTTGGTAAACCAAATTTAGATGAGAAAACTGTCATATATAAGATCACAAGAAATGTCATATAAAAGAGACATCATATGTCACAAAAGATCTCAAGAGGAGTCATATACATCACAAGGAGATGTCATATCTACATAGGTCATAAGAGAGGGTCATATGTAAACAGTCCACTCATTATATTAGCATGCAGGTGATTGAGTATTCCACAGACATGAGTATTCTTAATGTAATACTTTGGCAGAATTAGCATGACACAGTATGTGACAAGGTTGCAGTTGGAGTCCTTCCAAAGAGCTTTTACAGTTTCATTTACACCTCTCTGAATAACCACAATCAGTTTCTTAATGAAATGTAGAACAACATCTGACAGTGTCTTGAGTTTTCTAATCACAACTTGGAACAGGAAACATTCCGATCCACAACTGACCATCCCTGGAAACTTCACTTATCCTATCAGGTACAAGGCTTCAAAGCTTCCACCGTCTATGTTGGCACAATGAAAGATAGGACCAGTGAGATGGCAGAGACAATGAAGGTGGAGGTGAGTAGATGTATGCTTTATAGAAGAGTTAAGATATGGGAAACTTCAGCCAGACTTTGCATGGGTAAAGAACAAAGATAGAATTTTGCTGGGAGACACAGCATGTGCAAGGAAATCGGGTAGAATAAACAATTATGGTCATCAAGATAAGAGGATAATTAGATTTAGACTTGTTACAGGCAACACAACAGTAGCAATGATCTCTACATATGTACCACAGCCAGGAATGACAGATGAGCAAAAGGACTTTATAGGAGGCCCAAGATGATCTTATGGACTGTCTTGATAACAGAGAACAGTGGCCTCTTTATCACAGTGGGAGACATTAATAGAGATATTGGGTAGCAACATAACAACTCCACTAAAGAAGGCATGATAAGTGGAAAGAAAAGAGAGATCAAGGCTTTTGGAGTTCTGTGACACAGCTAACCTTACCATTTGAAACTCTAACTAGGCAGCCACCTGGTCGCATAAACATACAAGCCATCATCATCATCCTTTAATGTGTGTTTTACATGCTCACATGGAATGGATAGTTTGACCAGAACTGGCATGGTTGGGACAGTTTGACCAGAGCTGGCAAGCTAGAGAGCTTCACTAGGATCCAGTCTGATTTCACTTGGTTTCTACAGCTGGATCTCTTTCCTAATGCCAACCACTTTATAGTGTGTGCTGAGTACTTTTAACATGCCTACAGCTTTCCTACAAATTGTGTAGGGCCATCTACCTGACGTGGGTAGGGTCCTGCCTGCTTTCTTGCTTACTAAAACCTTAGTCTTTGCTAAGTTAACTTTAAGGCCGCTAGATTCCAGGTTTTGCTTCCACACTTGGAATTTCTTTTCTAGCTCTGATATGGAATCTGCTATGAAGGTAAGATCATCAAGATATAGTAGTTCTTGGCAAAAAACAAACCACTATTCCCAGCATCAGTCAATCTGGAGAAAGCTTTGACAGATGTATTCTGTTGTCTTGTGGTTTCTAAGAAAACTAAATGTAGTTGAATGGTTTGTGGGATCGATGCCAGCTGTGAATGGAGATGCAAGGAGCTCTGAGAGGAATGTTTAATGTACAAGTTGGTATAATTTAAGGTTCAGTTCTCAACCCTGTTTATTATAGTTCTCCAAACCATAATAAAAGAGTTTAAGACTGGCTGTCCGTGGGAACTCCTGTATACCAACGAGCGAGTTCCTATAGCTAAAAGTCATCAAAGATTTACAGAAGATTTCCAAGTTTGGAATCAAAGATTAAAATCAAAGTAAAGCAAACAAACATACAAGTTTTAGTCAGCAGCAAAGACTCTGTAACCATCTTGGCAGTAACCATCCTTGAGATGTAGCAGAAAATAAGGAAGATAGAAGGAATTACCATGAAGGTCATACAAGAAATAAATTCCTTTAAGTGCTCAGAAGGTTGAATAAAAGTATCTGGTAGTTTTGGTTCTCTAGCTGACATACTTGACAGTTGTGATGTGTGTCCCAAAAGTATAAAATGACCAAACAAAGAACAAGGTGGATACAGCTCAATTAATTATCTCTGCTATTTAGAAAGGACTTTTGTTTTTCTGTGATTGTAAGGTAGATTGTATATAGAGTGTGATGGTGCATCGTAGATAGTATATGTGCATTGAATGAGGAGGATATGAGAAGATTAGAAAGAGATGAGATGAAATGAGCTTACTCCATCAGACGTATATTGTATGAACAACAAAGTACAAATGAGCTGAGAAAAAACAAACTAAAAATATTTTTTTAAAAAGTCAGATGTAGCATACAAGACAGGAGATTATGGACATAAGATACATGTAAAGAATTACAGTTTGGATAAAGAATTGGCGAGCAATTCATGTAAAAGGAGCCTGCAGAAAAGAAGATTGTGAAAGACATAAATGTTAAAGACTGATCTCAAGAAGCCAAACAATACAAAAGAAATGTCTGCAACAGATTAGCAAGACTGTGAGCATAAGTAAAGCTAGGTCATGCAAGTTTTCGGAAAATGGATGCAACAATGATGAAGACAACAATAATGAGAACAATGAGGACATCTTTGAAAGTTGAATGAAAATCTAAAGAGGAAACCAAACAAACAAACAAACAAAGCTAAGTTTCTGAAATGCCAAATCCATAATTTTGTTCATTTATCTGATGACCAGTTAACCATTCTTACAAACCAGTTGTTCTTCAATTTAACAATTTGTTAAAGAAGAGGCAGTCAGTAAAAAGAGAATCAGACAAGTGGACATCTTTGTAAACCATCAAACGCTATTGACAGAGACACACAGCACTTGTAATGACAGGCAAAACAATATCAGTCTTTCATCTGATACTCAACTATCTGATCAAGTCTACTAACTGTCACTCAGAGTTAATTAAATAACAGTCACTTTATTAATTAATACT
>NC_043000.1:32251632-32411632 GCF_006345805.1 Octopus sinensis
AGAGATGGTTTTTTTGAGATAATTTGTATTTTAATAATGTTGTATTAATACAAGTGACCTGATCTGAGATCTTGTGCTGGAATGAAAACAATTGCAACATGGAAGGTGTTTATAAACCATTTAAAAACACACAAAAAACTGTTAGATTCACTTCAGAATTTAAATTTAATTTGCCCATGCTTCATCTGTGAGTATGTATAAAAATATCAATTTAATAATAATAATAATAATGTTGTTATAAATATTCTCAAAATACTCTCTGTCTTCAAAGTATGGACTGAAAATGAACATTTTCATAAGACCAAGGAAGACTACTTTATTCGAAAATACCAACCAAAACTGAACAAGAAAATAATACCAAAACTATTGGAACTACCATTCCAGCAATCCACAGAAGGACGCCAACCAAACACTGCCTGAATAAGCAACACGACAGAAGTTTATACGCTTTTATGTACTATTCTTAAGCACCCAAAATGTTATATGTGGATGTATTTTTCTCCCTTTCCTCTCTGTATCATCATCATCATCGTTTAGTGTCTGTTTTCCATGCTGGAATGGGTTGAACAGCTTGACTGAGGCTATCACTTGCCCAAGGTGTCACACAGTGGGACTGAACCCCAAAACCATGTAGTTTCAAAGTGACCTGTTTAACAACACAGCCATGTTCAGCAGCAGCAGAATCATGCAATAGATAGGATAGTGATGGAGGGTTAGAGGTTGCACGAGGTGGCGGAGAGGGCAAGATGGATCCCAATAAGAGAATTAGGTTTACTAGTGGTATCAGAGTGAGAGGAAGAATAAAAAACGTGGTAAGTAGCTTGCTTATGAACTACATGGTTCCGGATTCAGTCCCACTGCGTGGCATCTTGGGCAAATGTCTTCTACTATAGCCTCAGGCCGACCAAAGCCTTGTGAGTAGATTTGGTAGACGGAAACTGAAAGAAGCCAGTCGTATGTATGTATGTATATATATATATATATATATATATATGTATGTGTGTGTGTTTGTGTTTGTCCCCCTAGCATTGCTTGACAACCGATGCTGGTGTGTTTACGTCCCCGTTACTTAGCGGTTCAGCAAAAAGAGACCGATAGAATAAGTACTGGGCTTACAAAGAATAAGTTCCGGGGTTGATTTGCTCGACTAAAGGCGGTGCTCCAGCATGGCCACAGTCAAATGACCGAAACAAGTAAAAGTAAGTATATATATATATATATATATATATGCATATATATATGGCCATTGCCAGCCTCCCCTGGTACCTGTGCCAGTGGCATGTAAAAAGCACCATCCGTACATGGTCGATGCCAGTGCCACCTTGACTGGCTTCCGTGCCGGTGGCATGTAAAAAGCACCAACCGATCATGGCCATTGCCAGCCTCCCCTGGCACGTAAAAAGCACCCACTACACTCACGGAGTGGTTGGCGTTAGGAAGGGCATCCAGCTGTAGAAACACTGCCAGATCAGACGAGAATCTGGTGCAGCCTCCTGGCTTCCCAGACCCCGGTCAAACCGTCCAACCCATGCTAGCATGGAAAACGGACATTAAATGATGATGATGATATACTCACACAAAAGCAGGCATACTGTAAATATGACAAAAAAAGACAACAGAGGAGAAGGCAATTTTCCTGAATATACTAAATTGTTTAGTGTTTAATGAAAAGAGAAAGTGTCTTGACGTTTTGAGCATTAGTCATTCATCAGAGGAGAGAAGAAAAAGAGGAGTGACAAAGACAGACAAGCAGTGCAAAGAAAAAAAACAGAAAGCAAGTGAGAATACAATTGTATGAGAGGAAGTTAAAAGAAAGGAAAGGTGTGGTGTTAGGGGCTGGTCTCAGAACTTTGAACCATATGGAAGAAATGACCAGCAATATGATGAGCAATATGTGGTACTCAAGAAGAACTACCAATCAAGCTCTCCATGCAAACACCAACCACTTTGCAGAGGGTATACTGGTGGGCGGAGTGTTGACATGTCATTGTCACAAGTGAGGTTGCTGTGAAACTTGCAAAACATCAAAGAAGAGAAGAAGAGGGAAGTAGAAAAGCTCCCACTACTAAAGGGGGAATCAGCTGGGAGGAGAAGGTGGAGAAGAGTGGCTGTTGAAGGACAAGCACAGGTTTCTGGCTATGGAGGAGATATTGGGAGAGGGGACATGGGGAGGGGGAGAGGGGGGAATGGAGAGGAAGAGGGGAAAGAAGGGGGGGAAAGAAGGGGGAATAGAGAGGAAAGGAGAGGGGAAGGGAAGAGGGAGAGGGAGAAAGAGTGGAGGGGAAGAGGAAGGGAGCGAGAGGAAGGGAAGAGAGGAGAGAGGAAGGGAAGAGAGGGAGAGAGAGGGATGGAGAGGAAGAGAGAGGGATGGAGAGAGGAAGGGAGCAGTGGCTGAAAGCAAAGAAAGAGAGTATGATTGTTTGAAATAATGTGGACAAGGATGATAAGGAATATGGGAGGAGGAAGGGGAGGGGAAAAGAATTGGAGGAGGAGGAAAGGGAAAAAAGAGAAAGAGGAGAAAGAAGAGGAGAAAAAGAGGAGAAAAAAGAAGGGAAAGGGGAGAAAGAGAGGAGGAATAGAGAATGAGGAAGGGAGGAGAAAAGGAGGAGGAGGAGGAAGAAAGGGAGGAGGGGAGGAGAAGGGAGGAGGAAGAGAGGGAAGAATAGGAGAAAAAGATGAGGAAGAGGCAGACAAGAAGGAAGAGAAGGAAGAGAAGGAGGAAGTGCAGAGGAGGAGGAGGAATGAGAGGAAGAGGAAGTAGATGATTAGGATATATTATAAGCTTCCATAGATTTTCTTTTTAGGAAATTCCACTCCCAAAGCATTGGTCAGCCTTTGATTAAAAGAAAAGATACTTGCCCAAGGTAGCATTGCAATTGCATTGAACCAAAAACCCAAGTTCAGAACCTCATCACAGATATTACATCATAGAGTATGACTAGAGAGTGGGGGTGGAGTGGGAGAGAGTGGAAGAGAGAGAAGGGAGAGGAGGAGAGAGAGGGGAGAGAGAGAGGTTGTTGTGGAATGTTAGAAAGAAATGAGAGTTGGTGAGTTTTTGAAATAAGAGAAATTCTTTAATGAGGAAGTGAATACTGCAATGGTGTTGGTTCTTGTTTCCCCTACCCTCATCACTTTCCAGCTGATTTGCAAGGGTCGTCAGATGGGGTGCACTCAGGGAGGCAGATTCCCTACAGATGAATGCCCTCCCTGTTGCCAAGCCTCACCTGTTTCCAAGGAAGGTAACATCTTGCCCGATATGGCCAGATATGTTTTCATGGAAGAAGATTGGGAAGGAAAGACACTGCTTGTATGACAGGGACACTCATTTACAACTGTTACATGATGTGAAGACAAAGAAACATACACAATGGGCTTCTTTTGGGCAAGCCAAGCACAGGCAAAGCCAAGAAAACCAATGCCATCAAATTCCACCATCATTTTGTCTCCACACTGCAAGAGAATATTCTGAGGGGAGGCAGTTTGGTCGAATCACTCACCAATGCACCCACAGTACTCCACCCCCACCATGATGACTATATGGTCCTCATCACTCCAACAGATGAACACTAAATCCAAACACGACCAAATTTGGTCAGCCTGGACTTGTAATACAAGATTCTTGCCCAAGATACTATGCTGTGGAACTGAACTCGGAACCATGTGACTGGAAAGCAAACGTCTTACCACACAGCCATACCTGCACTGAAATCCCTTTTTTTTTTATTTTATTTTCATTGTTAATTAAAATATTTTTTCTACTATAGACACAAGGCCCGAAACTTTTGGGGAGTAAGGGCCAGTCGATTAGAATGACCCCAGTATGCAACTGGTACTTAATTTATTGTCTCCGAAAGGATGAAAGGCAAAGTCGACCTTGGCAGAATTTGAACTCAGAAAGTAAAAACAGACAAAATACTGCTAAGCATTTCGCTCGGTGTGCTAATGTTTCTGCCATCTTGCTGCCTTTTTGTTAATTAAAATATTACCTGAAAAATGTCTCAGGGTGAATCATTTTATAATTAAATAAACTGAGTGAAAATAAAACAAAGTTATACTTACCAATATTTATGTCTGGTAGAAAACTTGAGGTTAGCTCATCTTTTGAGGTCAAAAAGTTGTAAAGTAACTCACTTCCTCGCAATTGGGGGATGGCAACGAGTTTCTGCATTAAAAAGAAAATAGAAACATTTGCAATAAAAAAGATCACAAGGAAATCGAGTAGATTGGAATAAAAGAAATAAGATTTGGAAGGAAAAGAAACATTGTAAGGGAAAGAATTCAGTTATTGATATTTCAGTGGGAATTTCTCATCTTGTAATCACTTCAATGGAACTAAATTCATTCGGTGGGAGGGTGGGGGTCTTAAGGGTCCCTTTATGGAACTCTCTGACATAATATATTCCAGCAACCACTTTAGTTCTATGGTTCTGGATCAGCTCTGACTGGAGAGACATATAATCAAAGACATTCCATCTACGATTGTCCCTTTTCTCAACCATTATCTTTCTAGGACTACATTTTTCAATGTATTCCACACTTTTCCAAGAAGCTAAGCTATAATATGCAGCAGATTTTTCTCATAACAACTCATGTTTTATTATACGGAATATACATCTTATCTTAGAAATTGCATTCCACAAAGAAAGGCAACAAAGCATTATTGGCACAAGTGTCCCCTGGTGTTCATGAATTCAAACTAAGTTCAGGATACTTTTATCTGATTGGTTCAGTTGTCTTAACTTCTCAACTAAAAGAGAATGGCTCTACCACATCACAGCTGAGAGGCTGACAATAGCAATGGTATTTTGCTAGAATTTCATACATATATATCAACATTTACAGAGCTATCACACCCATAGAGTAGAGGCTAATATGTAGTGTTTGCCAGCCAGTTTAACAGCAACACTGACCCCTAACAGAGTCTACTTTGTTGTAAACATTTGAAATGGGGTCTGTCATCTGTGAATAGCTCCCACCCCTCTTCCTATCAAGATCCTCCCTGAGTGAGTGGGGTTGCAAGTAGAGACAGTAGAGAGGAAGGTAGTTTTATGGTAAGGGATGGAGGGAATTAACCCTTTCATTACCAGCCCACCTGAAACTGGCTCTGGCTCTAAGTACAAATGTCTTGTTTTCATAAGTTTTGAATTAAAATCTTCCAGCAAACCTTGGTCACAATTTATGTTCCAAACACTAGCTGAATAATTGCTTAGTTATTTTACTAAATTCTTTGTTATATTTAAAGTAATTGAAAGAAACACAGAACATCTCAAAATAAATACAGTAATGAAAGGGTTAAAGGATGAGAAAAGAGGGGTTAGAACAGAACATAATACGTTGTCTCTAGCCATCACTCACAAACGAGTATGACCTGGGAGCTTGTACTATCCTCTTGTTAATTGGTTTAGATGCTTGTCACAAACAATCACAAATATTCTCTCAGCTCTTCATCTGTTTGATCCAACAGAACATCCACGACGAGCGCCGAGAGGGTGTTAATGTCTGTTTGCAACTACACAAAAGGCACCTTAAACAACTAGCAAAAGCATGATACCTGCTAGCAGATGATAATCACTTACAAGTGATGGCTGAGCAAGCTTTATGCAGCGTGTGTGTGTGTGTGTGTGTGTGAAACAGAAGCTTTAGCACCAAATACGCACACACATCATCTGTTACTTACTTGTAGATACTGTTCAAATTGTTCCTTTTTACTCTCCATGAAATCTTGGTTTTTTGTACCAAAAGATTTCTTTGGCGGTAACTGACATGCAGAGAAGCCACCTGCAGATTTAGAAAACGGATATAAATATCAACATCACAATAAATAAGATCATCATCACCACTATCATCACCATTTTATGTCAGCTTTCCCTGCTGTTAAGAGTTACGCAGGTCATCACAGTCTGAGCAAATTCTTATTTCAGAATTGCTGCCTTTCTCAAGGAATTTGGGAAACAAAATCTCATTCAGACATTCTTTTCTTATGTGATTTCTATGACTGGATGCCGTTCCTAATACCAACAACTTTACAAAAGTGCACTGGATTATACCTTTGTGGCACCAGCACATGTGAGGCTGCCATGTCCCCAGCAGGACAAGACAAAAGGGTTTTCTCATTGAGTATAAAGAGCAGTTTATTATGGCACCAACACTGCTGACAAAAGGGGCTCACTGTTCTATATTGCACATTCATTTACACTAAGATGACCAACAGAATGAGTAAAAGAGAAAGCAATTGTGATAGCAGTGAAGAGAGAGAGAGAGAGAGAAGCACCTATGGCAATTACATTTTGGCTGGTAAGAAAGTGAGAAGAAAGAATAACGTGGATGTGGGCTGAAGATGAACATACACACATCCACACACACACAATGAAGATTAACTATTTTCGTCTCCCTTTCTAGCTAAATCACTCTTCTTTTTTAATTGTTCTGAGATTGTTTCCACATAAACCTATTTCTAGAACCCTTCTGCTCTTTCAAAGTCTCACATTCTTGCTCCGCTGTTTGTTGATTTTATCATTACCACATGAAATGCCCAGCTAAGTTTAAGAAAATTCCTCTAGCTTTTAATCACTCACCATTCTCTTCTCTAACTTGTAATACTAACATACTTACATGTGACGCTAATGTGTATTTTGAGCTAAAATAACTTTGTGGCTTATGTGCCGGTGGCACGTAAAAAGTACCAACCAATCGTGGCCATTGCCAGCCTACCCTGGCACATAAAAAGCACCATCCATATGTGGCTGATGCCAGCGCCGCCTTGACTGGCTTCCGTGTTGGTGGGACGTAAAAACCACCAACCGATCGTGGCCGTTTCCAGCCTCCCCTGGCACCTGTGTCGGTGGCACGTAAAAAGCACCCACTACACTCACGGAGTGACTGGCCATAGGAAGGGCATCCAGCTGTAGAAACACTGCCAGATCAGACTGGAGCCTGGTGTAGCCTCCTGGCTTCCCATACCCCGGTCGAACTGTCCAGCCCATGCTAGCATGGAAAACAGATGTTAAGCGATGATGATCATCATGATGATGATGAATTCTTAAAATTTTTCAATTTGACCACTTCCATACTTTGCTATGATCCTCGCCTCACTAAAAGCCTCAAGTCCCTTACCGGTATCTCTCTATCTCTTTCTATCTCTTGTGTGTGGCCATTGCTTGTTTGAGATGCATCCACCTATTCCCACCCCCACCACCAATATCAGAAACGCTGACACAGCTCTGCCTCACTTCTGTACCAGAAGACTTGCTACATGGTAGTGAAACATGGGTTGCGACAGCCAAGGACATGCGTAGGCCTGAAAGAAATGAAACCAGTATGCTCCGCAGGATGGGTAATGTCAGTCTTCATATATGACAGATTGTAAATGTCTTAGAAAAATTAGGTATAAGAGGCATCAGATGTAGTGTGCAAGAGAGACGACAGTGCTGGTATGGTCATGTGATACGTATGGATGAGGACAGCTGTGTGAAGAAGTGCTGATCTCTGTGGAGGGGAACCTGTGGTAGAGGTAGACCCAGAAAGACATGGGATGGAGTAGTGAAGCATGATCTTCAAACTTTGAGCCTCACAGAGGCAATGACTGGTGACCGAGACCTTTGGCAATGTGCTGTGCTTGAGAGGACCCGTCAAGCCAAATGCACTCAAGCTGGTCGCATGTAATGAACACCTTTCAAGCATTGAGCCTCATGGAGGCAAAGTGGCTGAGTTCCTTTCGAGTGTTAGACCTTACAGAGGAATTGACCAAGACCTTTGGCATTATGTCATGCTTGAGAAGAAGACCCATCAAGCCAAGCAAAATCGCAATCATGGCAGACACAGGTGTCATGCTGGTTACACATAAAAGCACCCATTACACTCTCAGAGTTGTTGGCATTAGGAAGGGCATCTAGCCATAGAAAAGCGTACCAAATCAGACTGAAGTCTGGTGCAGTCTTCCAGCATGCCATCCCAGTCAAACCATCCAACCCATGCCAGCATGGACAATGGACATTAAATGATATAATCCTAAACCCCTCAGAAAATTTGAACTCAAAACCTTTACACACAAGACTTTCACAATATTTACAAGGACAAAGTCTATATTCAATGACTTACCATGGAACTCAGTCAGTCTTTGTTCTAGAACATAAAACTCTTGATAGCGCCTGCAAAAGAGTTGCAAGAGATAAAAGAGAACGAAACAACAAAGACAGCCTTTAAATTGGTTCTTCCAGAACACAGTTTCAGAAATGCTGCTTAAACATAAAACACACAGCAACAGCCATTTTTAAAAGAAATGAAGAAAATTAGAATTGACTAAAATAAGTTGATAAACTTTGTGAAATTTAATTCTATTCTTTTAAAATTCTATTATTTCACACAAATCTTAGATATTTCAAGGCTAAGTATTTCAAATCTTTGCAAAAATATTAAAAAAAAAGTTTATTTAAATGAGTGGTTGATAATAATTGTTCTTAACCAGAAAACAGAGTTAAGGGAAAATAAAATGGAAATTCATAATTTCAATCCATTTTAGAAAAGTTTTCAAGGAATAAGTGAAACTTCCACAACCTCATTTTCTAAGAACTTGCTGCAGCATTTCGTGTTCCATATAAAAGTGATAAAGAATTAAGAAACAGCCAAACCAAATGCATGACCTGTTACTATCTCTGTTAAAATGCAAGTTTTTGTTTTAATAAACATTGTATTAACGAAGATTTACTTTTAATAAATGATTCTGAATATAATGAAAACACCTACCTAGCAACAGTCCAACTTGCCTTTTGAGATTCATCTGCAAATCAAAATAGCAATTTACTAATTACTTGTGGATTCAAAGTAGTTTTTTATTAATTATCTTTCACTTGCTTCAGTCATGAGACTGTGGCCATGCTGGGGCATCACCTTGAAGAATTTTAGTCAAATGAATCAACCCCAGAACTTTTTTTTTTCAATCGTGGTACTTATTTTATCAGTCTCTTTTGCTGAACCGCTAAGTTACAGGGACATAAACACACCAGCAACTGTTATCAAGCAGGGGTGGGGGACAAACACAGACATAAAGACACACACAGAAATATATATATACAACAGGCTTCTTTCAGTTTCCATCTACTAAATCCACTCATAAGGCTATAGTAGTAGACACTTGCACAAGGTATCATAGAGTGGGGTTGAACCCAGAACCATGTATGCATTAAGTTCATATAGCATATTTACATTAGATTTTGTACAATACAGAAATTTCCTTTTCTAAGTATATTTCAGAGACACTAAAACACACAAGCACACATATAGAGATACATTTTAGAACCATTTAGATATTCCGTATGATACATGTGTTCCATATGATGTGTAAATATATGCGTGAGAAGACATTTTTGGTGAAATCTCACCAATGTTTAGATGTATCATTGATAGAGACTTCATGTCTTGGATAAGTGTGGTAGGCAGAGCCAGCTCAAGGTACCAGCAACTCGGACAGTTACCCAGGAAGCCATGAACTAGGGGATGCACCAAGGAGGGCATGACAAAGACAAAGAAATTCCAACGAGCATCAGCTTGTACATGCCAAAGTTCAGCTTACCTGGGGTGCCAGCAAACCTGGTGGGGCAAGGATGGCATGAGGTTAGTATCAAAAACACAAACCTCAGTGGACAATTGCAAATCCCTGTTTGCACATACACACCTTTTATTGTAAATGTATTCTTTTATTAAATAATATTCAAATATAAATGGCGGTGCCCCAGCATGGCCACAGCTCATGAGCTGAAACTAGATAAAATAAAAATAAATAAATAAAAATATTTTGTCTCAGTTGTTAGGAAGGTGGCAAGCTGGCAGAAACGTTAGCGCGCCAGGCGAAATGCTTAGCAGTATTTCGTCTGCCGTTACGTTCTGAGTTCAAATTCCACCGAGGTTGACTTTGCCTTCATCCTTTCGGGGTCGATAAATAAAGTACCAGTTTCACACTGGGGTCGATGTAATCGACTTAATCCCTTTGTCTGTCCTTGTTTGTCCCCTCTATGTTTAGCCCCTTGTGGGCAGTAAAGACATATATATTTTGTCTCAGTTGTTAGAGTAAATGTTTTTAAGATATCCAAACATTACTTGAGATATTCAGAAGACTTCTAGAGACGTCTCCTGAATATCTCAAAATAACACTTTAATATAAATAACTGAGATTCAGATGAATTAGGTACTTAAGTTGAAGCACCAAGTCAGTATGGTATTATCAGTATACTTTCAAAATAAGGTGAATAAAATCAAAATAAGCAACAGGATATCCAGAGGTGATGCAGTACAACCGTTTCAAGCAGCTCCATTTAATTAAACAATGCAATCATTACATCAATTTAAATGCAGAGCAATCCTCAGCTGCATAAATAAGCAGAACTTTTTTAATCAGTTGGATACATTTGTATAATTTTATTTAAATCCTCTAATAGGGTAGGAAGATAGACAAAGTCCATGCTGTTGTCGGTGACAACAGCATGGGCTTTGTCTGTTTTCTTATTCTAGGATTTTTTTAATCAGTCGGACATATTTGTCACCTGTGGCTTTAATGTAAATATTTAAAAACATTTTAACTATTTATTTCCAATTTCATTAAAATTAATTTGCAAAAGCAAACTGACCTTCTGATGAAACATCAACTCTATGAACATCAATGATGAAGACAAAAAACAGTTTCTTTATGTTGTCAGGGTCTGGCCGTCCTCCAATGCGTGGAATGGTAATTCTCCATGTACTCAAGTCATGGAGAGGACATTCCCAATTTGATGACCAATCATAAAAGTTTTCATATGAAATTTCATCTTCAAGAGAACTACAAGACTGAGAAAAATATGATCATTAGTACCATTTCAGACTTTTGGCTTATATATTTTAAACACATCTATTATAAACAATCCATGCTGGTGGCACGTAAAAAGCACCAACCAATCGTGGCCGTTGCCAGCCTCGCCTGGCACGTAAAAGACACCCACTACACTCACGGAGTGGTTGGCATCAGGAAAGGCATCCAGCTGTAAAAACACTGCCAGATCAGACTGGGCCTGGTGCAGCCTCCTGGCTTCCCAGACCCCGGTCGAACCGTCCAACCCATGCTAGCATGGAAAGTGGACGTTAAACGATGATGATGATGATGATGAATCACATGTTTTATTTGTATCATCACTCTGCCACATCAGCTGCTCCTAAAACGGTCTCTGCCCCATTGATTTTGTGAACTCTACAATAACCCTAGAGCAATCCAACGTGCCACCTCCTCCTGTCTCCATCCACCCCACCATCCCATGTCTCACCACTGACACCTACCTACCTCCCTCAACCTCAAATTACCAACACCGATCAATCTTCTTTCCAACAACCACAAACAACAATCATATTAAACGACTAATTAGAGATGATTAACATTTTAAAATATCAGTGATATTTCTAGAAGCACTAATTTTATATGTAACTCCAGAAACAATGGAAATGTGTTAATTAGCATTCAAAGCTAATCAAATAAAACAGTTAATGAAACAATACACTGAGACAACCACTTGAACCCATGGTTTTATTTAGGTAATATTTAGAAACCTGTCTTATTCACATTAATACTCTTCTTATTCTCATTTACATTGATTTTCCCCTGAAAAACATGGGGATTAGTGAAGAAATAATTTCCAACCAGAACGTTGTATTTGCCAAGGTTAATACACAGTAAAACCATTATTTTGTCATTGAAACAATCAGTGTTTTTTTGCCAGAATCTCATCTCTCACTTTCCTATCACACATTAATAAATATAAAACAAATGAGAAGAGAAATAATTTATGAATGGAGTGACAGGGAGAGGTGGGCTAACAAGGAATTACTGTAAATCTTCGAGTATAGTCCGCCCTTGAGTATAATACACAGGGGATTCTTAGAGAGCTTTACTTCTGAAAAACCTAAACCTTGTGTATAATATGCACCCCTTCTCTAACTTGAGTCATGCGTAATTAAGCCAGCAGCACCTAGTTGAACAAACACTTCCGCGCATGTGTAATACAATAATGGTGATATTCTTAACTGTTATATGGGAATGTAAATATGTTTGCAAATTGTTTTTGTTACATACTATTTTGTGATCTGAATACTTTTATTTTAATAAATGTTGCTAACTGCAAGTTATGGGTGATTCTTTTATGACTTCATTGCTTTCAGGCTTAGCTTAAAGTATTTTCACACACAACATCACAAAATGCGTCTGAATAAACATTGCCGGACAGCAAATAGAGACTCGGACATTGCTTATAAAATATTTTTCATTTTTAACCTCGTATATAGTACGCACTAGGGATTTTGACCTATAAATTTTGGGGAAAAAGTGCAGATTATACTCGAGGATTTATGGTACTAATCAAAATATAAAAGATTCAAAATTTCAAAACACTTAGAAGATTGTAAACTGCTCTGTGTTAACCGAAAATATTAAAGCGTTTTGTGGTAGTAGAAGATATTAAATAGTTTTGTGTTTACAGAAGTTGAACAACTCTATGTTAGAAGACATTAAACAGTTTTGTGTTAACAGGACATATCAAACTGTCAACAGAAGGTATTAAACTGATGTGTTAACAGGAGATATTAAACAGCATTAAGATCATCATCAACGTTTAATGTCTGTCTTCCATGCATGCATGGGTAAGACGGTTGATGGAGCCAGCCAGGTAAAATACTACCCCATGCTATTGTGTCTGATTTGGCAGGATTTTTATGGCTGGATGCCCTTCTTAACACCAACCACTCTGCAGAATGGACTCAATGCATTTTACATGGCCTTCCAAATGCCAACCATGTTAGTGTGGACTGGATGCTTTTTATGTGACCCCAGCACTGGCAGGGTCACCAAGTAACCCACAAGATAAGGAATTATGAGAGGCAGGAACATTTGAGGAAGGGAACTTGTGTCAGAGGATGAAAGTTTAGAGTGTGACAGAGAGACAGAAACAGGTGTCTTGCTATAACAGGTGTCTTGCTATAACAGGTGGGAGGGGGCATTGGCGGAGGTGAACCATTATCAAATGATGAAAGGTTAGAGTGTAACAGAGAAAAAGAGAGGCAGAAACAGAGGAGGTATATGGTTACCCAGCAAAAGAGAGAGAGAAAGGGGGAAGGAAACAGAGAGGGAGAGAGAGGGAAGGAAACGAAGAGAGAGGGAGGGAGAGAGAGAGAAAGGAACAAGAAAGAGGACAGAAATAAATATTAAACTATTTTCCCTTAACAGGAGATATTAAATTGTTTTTGTTTCGTTATTTTTTTCTCCTCTTTTTTTTTTTGAGATTTTAAACTGTTTTGTGTTTACAGAAGATGTGAAACTTTTACATACGGCAATGGTAACTGTGTCAGCATCGTCCGTGTTTTCAACTTCAGGAAGTTTGCCTTCAACTGTAAGAGAAAATATCAGAAACATAGGATGTAATATTTTTATATCCAAAATAACAATGTAATCGAAGATATGCAAAACCCAAGAGAAAGTATGGATATGTCTGCTCAGATAGAGAAAAGCTAGGTAAAACATTTGAAGAAAGAGAACCGGAGGTACAGGGTGCAATGGGTAGATTGTTGCCATTTTATATTTTTAATTTCATGCATGTGCATTGTTTGTTTTTGATTTTGTTCACTACACAGTATAGTAGGGTCAGCTGGGCACCATCTGTGAGAAAAATAGCACCATGACACAATTCACTCAGCCAGAAATTTGGAAATGACATGGTGCACCTCCAATACAAATATTTCAGAATGTTTGGGTGTCAATCTGAGGACAGTACAGAGGATTTGGAAAGAGTTGGATGAGTCTAATGGTGTTTATGAAGGTATGGCAGCTCGGAAAACTCACTCTGATCATTCTGATAAGAACAGAACTCCTGAATTTGTTGGTGAGATCCAGGCCATGATTGACAGTGATCCTTCCAAGTCAGTCAGATCCATTTCCAGAGACATGGAAGTGTCCAAGTTTCTTATCAGGTAGGTAGTACATGAAGACATTTGGTACTCCTCATACAAGATGAGAAGGGGCCAATTTTTACCCCAAGCCATCAAGGACAAGAGGAAAGACCACACTATGATGCTTTTGAACAAACTAAAGAATCCTTTTCAACTGAACATGCTTTGGTTTTTTTCAGACGAGAAAAATTTCTGCCAGGATCAGATGGTAAACACACAGAACAACTATAATTTAGATGAAAATTTATTCACTGCACTCTTCTATTTATAAGCTTTCATTGAAAGCAATCAAGGACTCATAAGATATACACATTTAATTAACTTAGGATAGCCTTTAAAACACAACCTCCTAATTAATACTGAGTCAACGTACTACCTTTTATGGTTGCACAACTGAACAATCTACTAACTATGTCTCTGACTGGTCAAGTGTGACTGACTTTTATGAACATGCACATTCTGTTGAAGCCGTAATCTCTAACCATCATTGGCCTCATTTGGGAATCAAACCAGATCAATAACTAATGGTTGACAGGACCCCCTCTGGTAGGTGTGTCAGTGGACTCTGCCACCACAATCCTCACAGGAATATAAACTGTATAATAATGTTGGGTGGATTGTTTCCTTCGACTGTTATCTACCCAGGTAGATATCCCTTTCAAACAGAGATAATTACCAAAACATACACTCAAGTGTGTCTAAAGCAATTTTCCATCAATTGGCACTAAATTCTTCTGTTGAGATAAAATGGTGTCAACAAATATACAAAGATCTGGCACCAAAGAGGTTTCAAACTAACATGATCAGCAATATAACTAACTTACTTGAAGAACTTTTAAATACTTCTTTGATTTTATTACCAAAGTTAGAGAAACCAAATTCTTTCTTTTTCTGGGGCCTTTTGAAAGAAAAAAAAAGGAAAAAAATTAATAAATTAAAATCAAATTAAAGATACAATATTCCATTGCTGTTTACAAAATATGATACATTTTTGAACAATTTTCTTTTTTTTTTTAACTTTAATTATGGTTTCTCATAAATATAAAATCTGAGATTTTTTAAAAAAAGAAAGAAAATGAAAATTGAGAGTTGTTTCTCAAGAAAACTCACATTTGTGATGCATGTGAAAGTGGAAAGGCTCTTATTAGGAATTAAAACTGAGTTGTGGACTCAGTCCCCTAAAGCTCTTAAATAAAAGGCTATGCTAATATGTGATACACAGTTAATTTAAATTAAATTAAAAACCATTCTGACCCAAATCATTAGTAATACTATGTGCCATTAATACTTATAATTTGGGTAAATAGTTTTTTAATTAATTCAATTATGTATCATAATTAAATAATTATAATTTAATCACATTTATCCTGATGAAACAACTGTAGAACACAAAGTATGAATTATATGTGAAATTCATGCTTTTCTGCTTTTAAAAATATTTCATAATGCCTTGAGATGACATAAGGTCACTGTGGAAGAATAGTAAACTTCCACAAGTGTTCAAACCATTTTACTCAAGTTATTTTCACTGCTCTGAGCTTCTCCCATAGTTCATTACTGGTATCCATATTTCCAGACTGAAACCTTCTAAACCAACACTAAACCAATTCCCATTGTTGTGGTCTTCCCTTCAGACACTGTGTCAAGGCTTACAGCAGTATTTATGCTCAAATTTACTTTCCTGCTTGGAAATTAGTCTCAGTTCTTTGGTAGGTACCATCACTGCTAGCAGATCAAGAACTTATAATAATAATAATTATAGCTTCATTTAAATTAAATCTGAATAATTAAGATACAAATACACAAGTAATCATTCATAATTAGTAGCATTTGTCATGATATAAAAGAAAAACTGAATACCGATTATTTTAACATTATATAAATGTAACATCAAGTTGTTTAAGTGTGTGTGTGTGTGTATGAGGGAGGAGAGGGTATGAGAATCATTAATTTCATTTCAACAGCTTGAAACAAAATGGTATAATTAATGAAATCAATGAACTTGTCAACTTGATCAGTTCTAAAAAGCATGAAATGCCAAACAAACATTTAACAAAATTCCCTAAAATTGGTTTGGCACAATACTTTTTGACCAACTCTGGTCACATAACAATATATAACAAACACAACAGTTGTAATATAAAGACAAACACAAATTAATTAATATTAAATGATTATCATTATTTCTTATAAACAGTTGCAAAAGAGCTAAAGGTTTATGCCTCAAAGGACTAAATTGTTGATCTAAGTTCAATTTCAGAATGAAAGCCACCATATCACTTACACTGTTAATAAGTTTCAGCAATAAGTGTCACACAACCTCTAATGCTTAATATCTTGTGTAAAGCCAGAAATCAATAGTGTGCTTTCTTGTAATGATTTGGAAACGGCATGGTGTATCTCCAATACAAACATTTCAGAATGTTTGTGTGTCAATCTGAGAACAGTAAAGAGGATTTGGAAAGAGTTGGATGAGTCTAATGGTGATTATGAAGGTATGGCAGCTCGGAAAACTCACTCTGTACAAATCATTACAAGAAAGCAAAATCAGGATTTCAACAACCTCAGAGGTTAAATAAACGATGAGCAATATTTCAAACACATATTGAAACGTGTCATAGGATGATTTGCACGTAAACATATAGCTACACATATACACACACATAAGTGCATAGATGACTACAAATATTTCAACAACCAGTTACTCAAAAGAAATTTGGAATTAAAAAGTAAAACCATCTTATTGACATTTGTATGTGACAGAGAAATAATCTGATACTGACAAACATCTCCAGAATTCATTTTGTCAGGCATGTTGTCATAAGAGGACAAATCTTAGAATTCTTTAATGTCACAGGGTATGAAAACAAAGTACTCTCATAGTACTAGCATCCCCACTGCACACCCTGAAGTGGCTGAGAGCACCCTTTAGACTTGTCAAGGAATTAACAATCTCTCTACTGCTGGGGCTATGAGGATATATATCCAGTGTATATATAAGGCGGCGGCGAGCTGGCAGAATCATTAGCAAGCCAGGTGAAATACTTAGCGGTATGTCGTCTGCCGTTACATTCTGAGTTCAAATTCCGCCGAGGTCTACTTTGCCTTTCATCCTTTCGGGGTCGATAAATTAAGTACCAGTTATGCAATGAGGTCGATGTAATCGACTAAATCCGTTTGTCCTTGTTTCTCCCCTCTATGTTTAGCCCTTTGTGGGTAATAAAGAAACAGATATATATCCAGTGTATATTGTAATGTGGTTGGTGATAGGAAGGGTACCCAATCATAGAAACTGTGAAAACAAAACATACAAATGAGATGCAATCACTGTGTTTAAGAGTAGTAATTCCTAGTGGGAACCGATTCAGACAATCTGCCCAACCTATGCCGGATGGGAAGTAAATGGAAAGTGATGAGGAGGAGGAGGATGACAAATGTTGTATTGTTAAATTAGTCATGTGACCAAGGCATCATACAAGATTCAGCAATTGCGCCAGCCATTTCTGACCCAAACATTCTACCTATCCTGTGTTCAAGCTAGCCACATTCAACCACTCACATCTAATACATTTCTATATTTAAGAGATGAGGAATTATGTACATTATTTATCTAGAAACTCTGCCAGATCAGATTGGAGCCTGGTGCAGCCATCTGGTTTGCCAGACAGCAGTCAAATTGTCCAACCCATGCTAGCATGGAAAGCGGATGTTAAACGATGATGATGACGATGATTTATCAGGTCATCCCATAAGTTCTGTCCGATTTTACCTTTTTTAAAATTGAATGAAATTTAATAGTATTGTAGAATGTCTAATGGAATTAAAAATTATTTTTATGCACTTGTGTACATTTAAACTAATTAAATATTATTTTACAGAATAATAGAATTAAAATTTCTTTGATTAAAACCCTTTCTAACATGGAAGTATCCAAAGAGCATTTAAGGCATATAATGCTTTATGAGTACAAAAAAGGAAACTCTGAAGCGACTCAAAACATACACTCAGTTTATGGGAAAGAATGCTTGAATGAAAGAACTTGCAGAAGACGGTTTGCAAAATTCAGGAGTGGAGACTTCAGCCTTGAAGATGAAGATCAAACAGGACATCCAGTTGAGTTTGATGATAAGTTCCTTGAGGCATTACTTGAAGAAAATCCTGCATTATCAGGTGAAGAATTGGCAATAAAGTTTAGTTCAAACCATACAACTGTTCGTCATCTTCAACAACTTGGAAAGGTTCCTAAACTTGGAAAATATGTGCCTCATGAATTGTCCGAAAGCAACCACAAATCCCGAGTTGACATCTGCTCTTCTCTCCATTCTCGCAAACTCATTTCACCCTTTTTGGATAGACTCGTGACTGGTGACGAAAAATGGATCTTCTATTGAAATGTTAAACGTTGTAAACAGTAGCTTGGTAAAAGGGAAAAAGCCCAACCACAACTGAGAAGGGAACTTCATGGGAAAAAGGTTCTCTCTATCTAGTGGGATTGCAAAGGAGTAATTCACTTTGAATTGTTACCACCTAATGCAACAATCAATGCTCAAGTCTACTGTCAGCAATTAGAGCATTTGAACCAAGCTTTGAAGAAAAAAGACCCACTTTAGTGATTCGAAAAGGAGTGATGTATCATCAGGACAATGCATGACCCCTCACTGCAAAGATCACATCACAGAAAATTGAAGAGCTTGGTTGGGAAAAAATTCCTCATCCACCTTATTTTCCCGACCTTGCTCCTTCAGACTACCATTTGCTTCATTGTTTACAGAAGCATTTGGGGGACGTAACTTTCGCAAGCCAGGAGGAGGTCAAAACTGACATTTCAGAGTTCTACGCTTTGAAACCAAGAGTTTTACATTGATGGGATTAAAAAGCTTGTAAATAGATGGAAGGAAGTCATAGATAATCAGGGAAAGTACATTGATGATTAAATTTCAATCAAATAAAACATTTGATCACTTGTTTTCTTTATTCAAATTTCAGACAGAACTTATGGGATGACCTGATATATTATTTACATTTGACGGATATTTGTCATCATCTTGTTTGTTGTTAACACAATGTTTCGGCTGATATACCCTCCAGCCTACATCAGGTGTCTTGGAGAAATTTCAAACCTGGGTTCTCATTCCTAAGGTATTTTTTGATATTATTATTATTATTATTCAGGTCACTGCCTGGACATATGCCCATGGGCATGTGGTGTAATGGTTAACAACAACAACAACAACAGCAGCAGCAGCAGCAGCAGCAGCAGTAGCAGCAGCAACAACAATGAAAAATACCTTAGGAATGAGAACCCAGGTTCGAAATTTCCCCAAGACACCTGATGAAGGCTGGAGGGTATATCAGCCGAAACATGTTAACAACAAAGAAGATGAGGACAAATTATCTGTCAAATGTAAATAATGTACTCTCACATTTAGCCTACAATGTCACTCTAAATATGCACAATCACATCTTCCAAATTTCAAAGCTACAAGATAATACAGGATTAATTCAAAACAATGTGAATAAATAAGGATTACATTTTGACAAAGCAATCAGAATGCTAAAGGATTAAAAGTTTACTCAAAGACAAATTTGCACAAGAATTTTTAATTGAATTCAAAGACAGAGAATTCCAAAATGGATTTCCATTCTGGATGCATGGAATATGATAGCAATGTCATGGGAGCAAATCTAAGAGAGGAGTGTTCAAAACTGTAGCAAAAAAAGAAGAAAGCCAATTACAGAGAACTTTTGACAAACGACAATTCTTGAAACAAAAGCATTTGGAAATTGGTTGGCTATGAATAATAAAGGTGAAGCAGGAGATACAATGAGAGAAATATTTCAAGTTGGTTCTGATGGTGACACTAAATTAGAAGAAGAGAATTAACCAAAAACTTAAAGAAATGTCAGCTCTTCTAACCAAAATGCAGAAAGCAAGAACATCTCAAAGCATTTCGTTATATCATGCAACACAGAATGCTAGAATTTCAAAAGCAATATGTGTGTGAGTGACATTATATATCCATAAATGAAATAAATGTAAAGAAGAGTGGATGAGATTTTAAGTAAATAATAATAAAAATAAGAATTTAGGGAATTTAATCCATAACACTAACATGTTCTTCATATTCCCTCTCTCATCATCTCCCCCCCCTCTTACAACTTCTCCCCACCCAAATTCCCTCTTCACCTGTCCTTACTCAATTCTCTTCACCCTGTATCTTGACTCTCCACCCTCACAACCCACCCCCATCATTTTTATCTCTCCACTTCCACCCCAATCAACCCCATCATTTCTTCTATCATGTGAGTAACCAAGTGGTACCTCTACAGCTACAAACATCTTCTGTTCTGACCCCACCCACCCCCTCTCTCACTCTCGTTTTACCCACTCATCTCTTAGCATAAAGCCACCTCCCTCCCTCTCCCCCATCAAAGGGGATTTTAGTCCTGCAGGCTGTATGGCAACCTCAACCAATGCAAATAACAACATGGTAGGCATTAAGAAGACTATCCATCCATAAAAACCATGCCAAACGAAGCAAACACTAGAACTTCACGCAATCTTTGAACACTTCAGATCTTGTCAAACTGTCCAGGCCATTCCAATATGGAAATGGACATTGAATGATATTTTCATTTCAATAATATAAATTGTATAATATTTTTGTAAGAATGATTTAAATAATTTATAAAATTTTTAAATAAATAACTTAACACATTTGAACTGTTTTACAGAATATACAACATGTTCATTTTCACAGTAGAATCCAGATAAATACTGTATATTGAAAATGCAGACTGACTCAGAGACATCTATAGTAAAGGATTAGATTAACATAATAAAGTTTCTAAGTTTTCATTTGAGCATTAGCTAACAAGGCACTTGTTTATTTAAATGTGAATTTTTTAACAGTCCCCCCCACACACACACACACATTCCTCTAAATATTTTATTACAACTTTTCTTTAAAAAAAAAGTCATTTGATTTGTAGGTTTTAAACAACAGAAAGTCAAACTCTGTAATAAAATTCTTTTAAATAAAAGTTTGGAAAACCTTTCAGCACAAATATGAATTATTGAGGTTTTGTTTAGGGTTACTCAAAGATGAGAAGTCACCACATTCTAAGTTCCTATATTGTAGATTATTATACTTATAAAAACAATTATTCAATGAAATAAACTTAAGGATGGAGTGTCACCCTATTTTCAAAATTACATAGTAAAATAACCAAGTATTGTATTACAGTATCCCATCCAACCAAGACCTCTACTAAATACTTAAGACAATCATATCTCTTCAGAGCTCCAAAGTTCCCACTGCAACCTTAGACATGGCAATAATTGAATCATAAGACCAATTGTATCAATATCTGTTATCCCCCACCACCATCCCTGCTACAAATTCTAGAAGCTGTTATGGCTTTGGTCACTCCCCCAGGGACCTATATAAACAATGACCGCAATGGCTGTGCAAATCAATCATGACCTACATATTGAATTCTTCATGAAAAGTGCATTTGAACTAACTCTCCTTCAGCAGGAAGCAACTGCATTTTGAAATTTGAAATTAGGAAGTTTTAAAGACACACACACACACACACGTGTGTGTGTGTGTGATATAGAAGCAGTGGAATCTCATGAAGCATTCAAATGAATGAAATTGAATTTCTTTCTAATCACTTTCGATATGACAGTCATGTATAGAGATTAAGAGTCTTGTAGAAAAGGAGTAGCAGAAGAAAGAAAGAAAATGGAATAAATAAAAATCAATAGACTCAATGGGAGATTTTCACCAGTGATTTATGAGGAGTTCTTTTATAGAATTTAAATTGGTCTAAACTGACTGGTTCTGGTCTTCAGACATTGTAATGCAGAATCTTTAAGACAGAGTCTAGCATAAAAGCAACATTGCAAGAGTAAAAATGTCATATTAACAGAAACAGAGTGAATCCTAGCAGAGCACCAAACTTGATAGCAACATGGCTTGAGTGACCGACAGTCTTGGAGTGGCAAATATTGTACAACATAAAACATGATGGCAACATGACTATACTGAAAGTACATCACACAAGATATAATAGCAACAGAAAGCATGATAGCAATATGGTTATCGTAAATGTATTATAGAAAATATGATAGTAACTCAAGAGATGATAGCAACACAAAGCAAGATAGCAGCACAAAGCGGGATTGCAACATGGCTATAATAAATGTAGAACACAGGCCATGATAGCAACATAAGGAATGGTGACAATAGAACTACAGCAAATGTTGGATGGCAGAAAACAGTTCAGTCAAAACTTTCTCAATTTTCATTTTGCTCTTTCAGGTTTGGATGTATTTTACAGATCAACAAAGATCATCAGATATTTCCATTCCAGAAATTTGAAGAAATTCATCAAATCAATATCTTATTCTTGGATGCAAAAAGGGAAATGTTTTTACCCCACTCTTTGTCAAATCAATGATCTCTTTTGTATAATATTGGATTTCAAATAAACTTCCACAACATGTAACCTCATTCTTCATCTTGTTAAGCTGGCAGAATGGGCAGCATGCCAGGCAAAAGGCTTAGCAGCATTTCTGCTGGCTCTTTACATTCTGAGTTCAAATTCCACCAAGGTCAGCTTTGCCTTTAATCTTTTCAAGGTCAATGAAATAAGTAGCATTTGAGCATCACAATTCAGACAAATGACTTACCATTGCTGGCCTTCAGCCAAAATCATAAACAATTGTTATTACTATTATTATTATTATTATTATTATTATTATGATTATGATAATTATTATTATTAAATTTATCTATTTATAAACCAAGATTATTTCATGGCATGTGTCTCTTCAGTGTATCGGGTTTTCAACTATAAACAGGTTTAAATGCTGATTTTCTTGTGGGATGACCTGTATATAGTTAGCTAAGGTAAAAACGAATTCAAAGAATTTCTAATCGTGAAATGCTTATAAGTGACAGCAACACAACAATAGCAACCAAAAGAAATGTTTAACGTTGACAAACAAATACTGAACACATTACTACAACATCGATAACACAACATCATTTAAAGATGAAAATATTACCGGTGATTATTAACAATTGGAGGCTTGGGAACAGCTATGACACTGCATGGAGAGATGACAGATTATTATTAATCAATTGGCTTGAATAACTGAAACAGCACAGCTTGTATTAGTTAACATTCAACAAAACACTTCACTGAAATATGCTTCAAAATAAATCAATAACTCAAAGGCAAATTTATTTTAATCATTTTTAAAATTAGTCTTTCCTCACTTCTCAATGAAGAGGTTTCATGTTCAGTCCCAGCATAGGATACCCTTATCAAGTACCTTCTATAGTAGGCTTCAGCTAGCCAAAGCTTTGGGAATTAGTTTGATAAACAGAAACTTTGTGAAGGTATCCATCAGTGTGTGTGTGTGTGTGTGTGTGTGTGTGGTGTGTGTGTGTGTGAGAGAATGAGAGAGAGAGAGAAGAAAGAGAGAGAGAAAGAGAGAGAGAGAGAGAAAGAGAGAGAGAGACTACAAACTGAATTTTTTTTTACACTTCCTGCTAAACAATGCTTCCGGTAACTCAGTGCTTTCAAAGAAGTGTGAAATATTTAAAAAA
Source organism: Octopus sinensis (assembly GCF_006345805.1). NCBI lineage: Eukaryota > Metazoa > Mollusca > Cephalopoda > Octopoda > Octopodidae > Octopus > Octopus sinensis. The sequence continues at coordinate 32,275,215 of NC_043000.1, forward strand.
TCCCTTATTTGTGTGTGTGTGTTGTTGTTGGTTTCTGGTCATCTCAACGTTTTGTGCCACTGCTTCCTCTGTAGCTTGATTGCACTGAAAAGTGGGTTCCACGCTGGCATGGGTAGGATGGTTTGACAGGTGCTGACCAGCCAGAGAGCTGTCTAGGCTCCAATTGTCTGATGAGGCATGGTTTCTACAGCTGGAAGCCCATCCTAATAACACCAACCACCTTACGTAGTGTGCTGGGTGCTTTTTACATGCTGGTGACATGTAAAAACCAACCAGCATATATATAGATATATAGATTTGAATATATATATATCCCAACTTGCAGCTATACATGGTTTCAGGTCCCGTATGACAAGAGTGTGGCACCTTAGACAAGAGTCTCTTTCTTGGATTTGAAAGAAGGAAACGGCAAAAGCCTGTCATACATGTATGCATATATATATATATATATATATATACATATATATATATATACATATTATATAAGAGAGAGAGAGCATGTGAGTGATTTCCTATTTTCGTTGGTCACTGGTTCTAAACAATGACCTCACAGACGCTGTCATTTTCTTGCAGCTCACTTGTGAAAGCATGTCTGGGATTTTTTGACAGGCTGACTCTTTGCAAACAAAAAATGGCTTATTTTGATGTTGTTTACTTCCAATTCTCCATGTAATCACGTCTGGGCCATTTGTTGTTCAATAGACTGAAAAATTATCACTTGGCTGGTGACAGGAATGGTATCTGGTTGTAGAAAATTCTGCTCTGACGTAACCTCTGACCCATGCAGGCACAGAAAATTAGATGTTAAAAGAATGATGATTTTATATATATATATATATATATATGTATATATATTGAATTTGATAAGAGGTTGTGTTAACCTCCTGAAGGGATGGTTTCATCCAAGGAAATACTGGTTCAATACCTAGAATTTTGGGAGAATTAATTTCCTTAAAATAAAAGGTATAAAAACATAGTTTATAAAAGAAGGAAAAGAAAATGGAGATTGGGAAGTTAATAATTATTTATTATTAACAGGAAATTAATCATCATCCCTTACAGCTGTTTCAATTAATACTCAGTAAATATTAAATTTATATTCAGTCTGCTAAAATGAATCCATAAATACATATAAAACATCCAATGGTATATTTTTTCCCCTCTGAAGATATTATGTTCAGGTCATGTAAATTTAATATTTACTGGGTGTTAATCAAAACAACAGTAAGGGATCATGATTAATTTGCTGTTAATAACAAACAATTAACTTCCCAATCTCTATTTTCTTAAATATATATATACGTGACAGCTAGCCGCTGTTGAGCGCTCTTTTCGTTTTCAGCAGCCTCAGAAGCAACACGTATTTGTTCGTCTCCCCGTGGCCTTTAGGCACAACTTCACAAGCCAGCCCCTACTCAAATCGTCCTGTCGAAAGACCCTTGTCCTACGTCCTGGTTTTTTTGTTGTTTATTTTTTATTTTTACCGTTATTGTTTTTACGTTTTTGTATTCTTATTGGTGTCACGTATTCTGTATTTTTGTTTGTGTACTTCGATCGTTTTCCGTCCTTTCGTTGTATACATTCGAAGCTTTCTTCCAGGGGATCTAATGCGCTTGGCTTAGATTTCCCTTGGCGGGCTGGCCATATCGGAGCAATCTCAAGATTAATCAGCCGAAATTGCTAAGATGATCTGGTTCTTGACTGATGACTGAGGGCTTCGAATGTCCCGTCCTGTGGTTCTTGTGTCGTCTCTGTGGTGTTTCATGTTCTTGTCCATGTCTGTATTTAATTTTACTGTTTACCTATATAATCGGCGGCTACGTATCCACAATTGTCCTTATACGATAAGTATATTTTTTCTCAAGCTTTGATACGACTCTTAATCTGTCTCTTTTTCTCTCTCTCTCCCTCCTCCCTTATTCCACTTCCGTTCTTTCCCTCTCCATCCGTCCCCCCCCCATTCTACGTTTCTCTATCTCTCTCACCTCCGCCCCCTCGATCTGTCTCTTTCTTTCTCCCTCGTCCACCTTCTCTCCTTTTCATCTGTCCCTTTCTCCTGTCTTTTGTTCTCACGTGACAGCTAGCCGCTGTTGAGCGCTCTTTTCGTTTTCAGCAGCCTCAGAAGCAACACGTATTTGTTCGTCTCCCCGTGGCCTTTAGGCACAACTTCACAAGCCAGCCCCTACTCAAATCGTCCTGTCGAAAGACCTTGTCCTACGTCCTGGTTTTGTTTTGTTGTTTATTTTTTATTTTTACGTTATTGTTTTTACGTTTTTGTATTCTTATTGGTGTCACGTATTCTGTATTTTTGTTTGTGTACTTCGATCGTTTTCCGTCCTTTCGTTGTATACATTCGAAGCTTTCTTCCAGGGGATCTAATGCGCTTGGCTTAGATTTCCCTTGGCGGGCTGGCCATATCGGAGCAATCTCAAGATTAATCAGCCGAAATTGCTAAGATGATCTGGTTCTTGACTGATGACTGAGGGCTTCGAATGTCCCGTCCTGTGGTTCTTGTGTCGTCTCTGTGGTGTTTCATGTTCTTGTCCATGTCTGTATTTAATTTTACTGTTTACCTATATAATCGGCGGCTACTACGTATCAATTGTCCTTATACGATAAGTATATTTTTTCTCAAGCTTTGATACGACTCTTAATCTGTCTCTTTTTCTCTCTCTCTCCCTCCTCCCCCTTATTCCACTTCGTTCTTTCCCTCTCCATCCGTCCCCCCCCCATTCTACGTTTCTCTATCTCTCTCACCTCCAGCCCCCTCGATCTGTCTCTTTCTCTCTCCTCACTCGTCCACCTTCTCTCCCTTTTCATCTGTCCCTTTCTCCTGTCTTTTGTTCTCACGTGACAGCTAGCCGCTGTTGAGCGCTCTTTTCGTTTTCAGCAGCCTCAGAAGCAACACGTATTTGTTCGTCTCCCCGTGGCCTTTAGGCACAACTTCACAAGCCAGCCCCTACTCAAATCGTCCTGTCGAAAGACCCTTGTCCTACGTCCTGGTTTTGTTTTGTTGTTTTTTTTTTATTTTTACCGTTATTGTTTTTACGTTTTTGTATTCTTATTGGTGTCACGTATTCTGTATTTTTGTTGTGTACTTCGATCGTTTTCCGTCCTTTCGTTGTATACATTCGAAGCTTTCTTCCAGGGGATCTAATGCGCTTGGCTTAGATTTCCCTTGGGGGCTGGCCATATCGGAGCAATCTCAAGATTAATCAGCCGAAATTGCTAAGATGATCTGGTTCTTGACTGATGACTGAGGGCTTCGAATGTCCCGTCCTGTGGTTCTTGTGTCGTCTCTGTGGTGTTTCATGTTCTTGTCCATGTCTGTATTTAATTTTACTGTTTATATATATATATATATATATATATATATATATATATATATATATATGCACACACATGTATTTTGGGTTTTAAAACAGGGAAAAGAGAATTCTGTGCATAAAAACAGAACATATTTTATTAACTGCAATTGCTTTGAGAGTGAGTCAAATATCTGGCTGGGTATATACATATATATGTTCATACTTTAGTAATTATACCAGTAAAATAAGTTGTAGAATTCCTGGATGCTTTAAGAGTTCACAAGCATCTATTGAGAATAAAATGCCCTAGATACAAATACAAAACTATAGAACAGATGAATTTGCAAAATGTACAAGATCCCATATACATACACGTATGTAGAAGGGTACTAGACATGTATATATAAATGGTGAAGATATGATCACCATAAACCATTTGACCATCAAGTAGGAAATGCTGGACTCTGTTGTTTCAGCAAGACACAACTGTACAGTGTAGAAGTATGGGGAAATGACCATCACCCTGTGGCCACCTGTCTGCAGGATCAAAACTGAAGACTTCAAGTAGCTCCTTCAACAAATTCTACTCACCTCTTCCCCTATTGCCACTGGACTTATGAAGAAACTGTGATGGAGTTTGCTGAACAACCTATGCAAGAAATATTATTGTAGTGCAGTGCCAGTCCTACTCTCTCGTCCTTCAAACTTGCAGTGGTCTCATACAGCATCAGGAACCACAAGCCCAGTAGATATCAACATGCAGGATTTCTATGGAGTGACCTTCTCTTTGATGAGCAACTAAAGAGCTGAAGGGCCGCATCTGTCCTGGGGCCTGTTGAGGGAGTGGGCCTCTGAATGACCTTCTTCCAGAGCTAATTCTATGAGATGCTAATTAACCCATAGCTGAGATTCTGACAGGTGCTACTGCTCCAGGTCAGAGTAGACCTGGGAGCAATAGGGAGCTAAGGGGTGGTTCCTCACTCCCCAAAACCCTGGAACTTCAAAACCAGGGCCCCACAACTGGATGCAGTTTAAAGCCATACACAGGACATCAAGAGAGTCACTAAAAAAGAAAAGGTTTACACCTTATGTGTCTGAGCAAGGAGCAAACTGTATTCAGCAGAACAGTATTTCCATTTTAGTTATAAAATGCGGAAGACTGACATTTGATGTTGTCAATAATTCCATGCAAAGCAGCAGAAGATAGGAATTCCCTAGCCATGAAACATACACTGCATTTAATCAGCACTGGCTTCTACTAACACCTGTGTGCTTACTTCCCTTCAGGTAATTCTCAGGTGTCTTTTAATAAACATGTACAAGAATTCTGTTTAATCACAGAGGGTGTGAGTGTGCGTGTAACATTGTGTGTTCATGCAGGCATGCATTCATGCAACATGTGTGTGTGTGTGTGTGTGTGTGTGTGTGTGCGCGTGTGTGTGTGCATGTGTGTGTGTGTGTAAATGTGTGTATACAAGTGTGTGTGTGTATTTATGTGTGTGCAACATAATGAAAGTGCTGAAATTAATCCTGTAAGAATAATCATCTTTGCAAAGAGGAATCTATCCATAAAACAGAGATTTCTAATTGATTTAATAAAAATTTTCAAAAAAGGAAAAAAAGGTGCTTTGTTATTCTGAAACCATAAAAATAACTGAACCAGACGAAAGAAATTCAACAAACAAAAAAAAACAATAAACAGAATAAATATTGAATTAATGAAAATGTATAAAATTATATTTATCGATGGGAGTTTTGTACCTTACAGGACTAAAGAACAACAACAACAACAATAACCAGGCTTTTGGGACTGAACCAACATCTTTTGGGACCAAATGGCAACAAAAACAACTACATTTCATGAAACTGAACAACAAAATCTACATCTTTTCGGATGAAACTAACAACTACAGCTTTGATGCTTAAACAACCACCATGCGTTATGAAACCAAACAACAACAACAACTATACTTTCTCTGGCTAAAGAGCATTTCTTCCTCTTCTGGTAATGGGAGGGGGAATAAATCATCATCCCAATAGAGTCCAGAAGCTGGCTACCCGCATGGTTCTTGGTCTCAAGCATTTGTCTTATGAAGAAAGGCTGAAGACGCTCGACCTTTATTCTCTGGAAAAACGACGACACTGTAGTGATCTCATTCTCGTTCACAACATCATAAGCGGAAAGTGTAACCACTCAAAAGAGCTGTTCTTCACTCCTGCTCCAGAGCGTGGGCTGCGGAGTCACTCTGAAAAGCTCTATCTACGACAATTTCATCTCAATCGAAGGAGAGAGGCTTTCTCTGACCGGGTTGCGGATCCGTGGAATAAGCTGCCGGACGAGATAGTGAAGATGCCGATGACCGCTCGGTTCAAAGTCTCTCTTGACCAGAAATGGTCTGAACTTTTTGTATGACCACCCTCCCTGTACATAACTCCCTGTCCCCCTACATGGCCTTGCTTTTGCTTTTTGAGCCAATTGAAATTGAATTGAATTGAAAATGACAAGAACAGCAACAACTTTTCTATAGGAAATTTCAAAAGAAGCTTCACAAAGCCATAAAATAGTTTAATAAATATTTAGTTTTATATCAGAGAGTGATGAAGTGGACCTCAAAGACCACGAAAATAAACCTAGAATTCAGCTTAGAAAAATAACCTACATGATAGAATAATTATCATGGTTAAGTTTGTTTCCTAACCACAGTCTACATTGTTTTTTTTTTATGATAGCCTCAGGCCCATCAAAGGCTTGAGCATATAATTTGGCTGAGGGAAACTGAAAGAAGCCCTACATATATCATTAGCATTTAATATCTATGTCCCAAGCTGACATGGGTTGGACAGTTTGACATGATCTGATGAGCTACAGGACTGCATCAAGCTCCAATGTCTGCTTTGGCCATAGTTTCCATGGCTGGATGTAAAGAATGTGCTGGGTGCCTTTTATGTGGCACCAGAACTGGTGAGGTGACCAAGTAATTCAGAAGACAAAGAAAGTGAATAGGAGAGGCGGCCTCATGCCAGGAGGTGAAAGGTCAAAGTATGATTGGCTAGAGAGGAGATACATGGTTACCCCACAAACTCTCAAGAGACAAGGAGGTGAGTAAAAGAATATGGAGAGAGAACTAGGAGGAGTGGGAGGGGCATGTAATTTGATAAGAGGGTGGGAGGAAAGTAACAAATAGTTAGCGATGAGTGTAAGGGTGAATGCAGTGATTACACACACACACACGCATATATCCATATATTGCTGTTTCTCCATCCTGACATCAAGTGGCAGTCGTAAATGAGTGTCATCATCTTACAAGAAGTGTCCTTTGCTTCTAATTTTACATGAAAACATGACTGGCCATGAAGGAAATAGTAAATCCCTTGGAACTGAGTGGGTTAAGTAGCAGGAAGGATATCTGGCCAAAGAAAATCCACCCCAGGGAATTTCATTCAATCCATGTAAGCCTGGAAAAGTGGTCGTTAAGATGATGACGATGGTGATGATATAATTGATTTGAAGCAAGAGCAAATTAGTTCACTGAAAGCATGTACAGACAGACCAATTAAAACGAACTTCCAAGCTAATTAATTCACCCCAGACTAATTAATAACAAAGTCCACCAGACAATTTACTTCACCCATCTTCTCCTTCCCAAAACATTATTTCCCACAGCCATTGACCTTCACACATTCAAGCAGAATGTCAATGACTTAAATTCCTCAATGGTAAAGCAGGATATAGAACGGTAGATTGGTGGTAGAAGAAGATATGGAATGGTAAATCAATGATAAAACAGGATATGAAATGATAGACTGATGGAAGAACAGGATATGGAATAGGAGATTGATGGTAGAAGAGGATATGGAATGGTAATCTATGGTAGAGCAGGAAACACAATAGTTGATCAATGATAGAATATGGAATGGGAGATCAGCGGGAGAGGATATGCAATGCTTAACTGATTGTATAGGAAGATATGGAATGGCAAGATGCTAGCAGAATGAGATACACAATGGTAGATCAGTCAATGGTAGAATAGGATATGGAATGGTAGAGGAAAATATGGAATGGTAGATCAGTGTTATATCAAGATATAGAATGGTAGATTGATGGTAGAAGAGGATAGGCATCGGTAGGTTGATGGTAAAGGAAGATATAGAATGGTAATCAATGATAGAATGGGATATGAAATGGATGATCAACAGTAGAACAGGATATGGTAGATTTATAATGGTAGATTGATGGTAGAAGAAAATATGGAATGGCTAGTCAATAATAGTGGTAAATGTGGAATGGTAGATTGATGGTAGAACAGTATGCGAAACAATGCCAGACTGATTGTTGTTGCAGAATATGGAATGGTAAAGCAGTGAAAATTAAATAATACGCACTTCTGGGATTTGCATTCCTGCAAATTTTGAAAAAGCAGCTCACAGTTTCACCTTCACTAAAAGACACAACCCTTCCATCATAATCAGCAAATATTGAGAACCAAATACAAAGTGTTCATTCTGTAAGTTATGGTTCCACTTGAGTAACCAAATTCTTTAACAGAAACAGAAGCATTTCTATGGACAGGAATACTTTCAATATATTTTACATAAAGACTCCTTAGATTGTTTGTTCAATGATTCTATAAAAATGACTGATAATGGCTAATTACCAATATGGAGCCATTATTTGAACTGACATCTCAATGCCAAGAAGAACGATATAGTAAATTGTTGTTGTTTTTTAATCATAAGTAAAATTAAGAATGGATAATTAAACCATAATTAACTGTGCTGACAAAAGAAAAACGTAAACAATATTAGTTGGCAAACAAATACAAAACTTTTCAGAGAACTACAGCCTTGCATGCTGGGATTCCCAAACTGGGTTTAACTCATGGAAAAGGATTTAGTGAAAATGCTAGATCTATCAACACAACTATGGAAACAAAATGGCATGGTGCTCAAATGCAAGACTAAGGTGCAGTTACCAAGTTGATCTGGAAATATCTTTTTGTAAAAGTGGCAAAAAGTTGACTTTCTGTTCCAATCTACAAAGATAAGGGTTGAAAAAATACAACATAAGTGAAACATTTCATAAATCTACAAGTTGATTATGGATATGGAGTTAATATTCTTGGAAATGAATTCAAATAAAAGTGAAAGTTTGGATTGTGAAGTATAATTGGATGTTTTGGATCAAAAGAAAAATGAATATTTAGGGATTGTCTTATTGATATGGTTTAAGGGGACTTTTATGAATAAAAGAATCATATTCTAAGTAGAGGGTATTTGCCCTCAATGACCAAAATACTGGATGGAAAACATTAACTGTAACCTGGAACTGAAAAGGTTTAACATTATAGTTGACTGTTACAAGACTGATAAGACTAAAAAAAAAAGCGGGGTGGGAATATACAACCATCTGAAAAGTGTCCACAGGAAACAGCAAACGTAAAGTTTTGCAATGGTCTGGCTCTTTGTCGGTTACGATGAATGTTTCAATTGATTCAATCAGCAGAATTAGCCTGTTCATGAAATTAATGGGCAAGTGGCTGAGTACTCCACAGACATATGTACCGTTAACATAGTTCTCAAGGGGACTCAGCATGACACAGAGTGTGACAAGGCTGGCTCTTTTAAATTCAAAATTTTGTAATAGCAGTATTAATAAAATTGAACTAATGGAATCAATAAAATCTTGGATGACCAGTTAAGGGAATAATGGCTCACTGATTGTCTCTCTGCTGTCCCCTTGGAAATTAGATTCAACCCTCTGTGACTTAGTATAGCAGTATCAACATGTGGTGAATGACAGTTGTCAGTTCAATTTTATATTTAAAAAAAAACATCAATTTTGAAATATACTCATCATCATCGTTTAACGTCCGTTTTCCATGCTAGCATGGGTTGGACGGTTCGACCGGGGTCTGGGAAGCTAGGAGGCTGCACCAGGCTCCAGTCTGCTCTGGCAGTGTTTCTACTGCTGGATGCCCTTCCTAATGCCAACCACTCCATGAATGTAGTGAATGCTTTTTACGTGCCAGGGGAGGCTGGCAACGGCCACGATCAGTTGGTGCTTTTTACGTGCCACCAGCATGGAAGCCAGTCAAGGTGGCGCTGATACTGTAAAATATATATCACCAGCATGCATTTAGAATTGGCGCTTGAGTAAAATTGGTTCTAATTGGCCAAAACAATGCCCCTCAGACTATATTTTATGTTCTCAACCAAAGAAAAAGAATTTTATAATTCCATCAACTAAAACAGGTTCTATATTTCCCCTCCACCTTGTCTATAGACACTGAGCCAAATGGAAGTTCTTATTTTTTCTCTTTCAAATTTACGTTTCTCTGCTGAATGGATTGTAGAGATATTCTAGAGCTACACTGAAAGATGGGGTGCAGCTGAAGAAATGCAAAATTTATTTCAAGCACTAGTCTTCTCAAGAACTGTATTCATTCATTTAGACAATTTCCATCTATGTTCTCACTCTAAGGGCTCTCATTTAATAAAACAGCATGTGTGTGTGTGTATAACTATTCGCCACATGGAATTTTTTTCTTGAAGCCTTTCACTATATATACAGAAGGACAGGTTTAGAAATGATTATCTCCCCCTGAGTAGCAACTCTCTTCAGCTCTCTATCCCATTATATACAACTTCTTGCAAGATAACCATATATATATATATATGTTTGTATATATATTATGTTTATGTATTCATTATGCAAGATTCTTGATGTGAACTTGTGTGTTGAAACAGATATTGTTGTATTTGGGGATGGTCATGTTAGCCAACGAAAGCACACACACACTATTTATTCGGCGTTTGCTTGCTTCAGCTTTATTTTATATTAACGAAGGAACTCTTGCACAAATATAATTAATATGAAACAAAGCTGAAGCAACCAAACACTGAATAAATAGTGCGTTTTTTTTTCCATTGGCTAAACTGGCATCATGGCCATCCCCAAATACAACAATATGTATGTATGTATATATATATAGATATATATATATAGTGAAAATACATTTCTTCAAAACGAGATTCTATCAGTTAATATAAGGATATACATATAAGATTCATTTACCTAAAAAGCACCATCCGTATGTGGCCGATGCCAGCGCTGCCTTGAATGGCTTCCGTGTTGGTGGTATGTAAAAACCACCAACCGATCGTGGCCATTTACAGCCTCCCCAGGCACCTGTGCCGGTGGCATGTAAAAAGCACCCACTACACTCACGGAGTGGTTGGCGTTAGGAAGGGCATCCAGCTGTAGAAACACTGCCAGATCAGACTGGAGCCTGGTGCAGCCTCCTGGCTTCCTAGACCCCGGTCGAACCGTCCAACCTATGCTAGCATGGAAAATGGACGTTAAACGATGATGATGATGATGATGATGAAAATCTCCTAACCCCACCCAGTTTTCCTTGGTCTTGAGTTATATTTACATTTTATAGTCTAGTTAGCTAATAACAATATGAAGAAAAAAAAACAAATGTTTTAAGTTCAATAAGTTCATTTCACTGTTTCAATCCCAGGTCAGCTTCTCTTTAAGAATGGAAGCTCAAGAAAAGGGGACACAATTCAAAGCTGTAAAAAAAAAATTTCACTTTTTCATTTTTTAACAGAAAATTTGTCATTAACAACATTCCTGCCAAATCAAATTTTAAAGATTTCTCAAGTGTAATGTTCACTGTCAAAACAAAAACAGCTTTTATTAAATAGTTGTTAAAAAATAAAAATAGTACATCAGACAAAGAACAATCATTGATAAAAACAAAAAACCTGGGGTTTTTAGGATTATATATATGTGTGTGTGTGTGTAATCCATACTAAGCCATACCAGCATGGAAAATGAATGTTAAATGATGATGATGGTGATGATGATGATGATGATGATGGTGATGATGACACCAATTGCAATGAGATTACAAAGTAACTTATATATTCTTTTATTTGTTTCAGTCATTTGACTGTGGCCATGCTGGAGCACTGCCTTTAGTCGAGCATATCGACCCCCGGACTTATTCTTTGTAAGCCTAGTACTTATTCTATCGGTCTCTTTTGCCGAACCGCTAAGCTACGGAACGTAAACACACCAGCATCGGTTGTCAAGCAATGTTGGGGTGACAAACACAGACACACAAACATATACACACACATACATACATACATATATATATATATATATATACATATATATGACGGCCTTCTTTCAGTTTCTGTCTACCAAATCCATTCACAAGGCATTGGTCGACTCGAGGCTATAGTCGAAGACACTTGCCCAAGGTGCCACGCAGTGGGACTGAACCCAGAACCATGTGGTTCGTAAGCAAGCTACTTACCACACAGCTACTCCTACTTTTCAAAAAGTATTACTATGCAGTCACAATATTTAAAAGAAAGATTTTCTTTAAACTTTATTTTTAAAAAATCTTTTTACAAACAAAATGTCACAAATGTTTGAGGAAGAAATATTCCCATTGAGTGTATGAGGTGAGTAAGCAGTTTTGGTATTGAAAAAGTTGAATAACAGACACAATATAAACATTTCTTTCCAAAAGATTTCTGACATTCTGATTTTTAAACAATTTTATTAAATAATAACTTTTAAGAAAATTTATATACATACATACAAATACACATAGGCGTAGGAGTGGCTGTGTGGTAAGTAGCTTGCTTACGAACCACATGGTTCCGTGTTCAGTCCCACTGTGTGGCACCTTGGGTAAGTGTCTTCTACTATAGCCTCGGGCCAACCAAAGCCTTGTGAGTGGATTTGGTAGACGGAAACTGAAAGAAGCCCATCGTATGTATGTATGTATGTATATATATATATATATAATATATATATATATATATTATATATATATATATATACATATATATATATATGTACATGTGTGTGTATATGTTTGTGCGTCTGAGTTTGTCCCCCCCAACATCACTTGTCAATCGATGCTGGTGTGTTTACGTCTCCGTAATTTAGCGGTTCGGCAAAAAGAGAACCGATAGAATAAGTACTAGGCTTACAAAGAATAAGTCCTGGGGCCGATTTACTCGACTAAAGGCGGTGCTCCAGCATGACCACAGTCAAATGACTGAAACAAGTAAAAGAGTATACACCACATCAATAAATTCCATCAAACCTATAAAGCATGGAGAAGGGAATTTTAAACAATGATGATGATTATACACCATACACAGCCATACATATACATCATCATCATCATATACACTTGTATATATATATATATATACATATGGATAATCTTGATACATGTCAAGAGTCAGGCATGATTGTATGGAAGTGCAATCTGCTTCACAACTAAGTGGCTTTAAGTTCAGTGCCACTGTATGCCATTCTGTGCCACCTGAGATTAGCCCCTTGTGAGTGAATTTGGTAAAAGAAAACTATAGGAAGCCAATCATGTGTGTGTGTGCATACACACACATACACACACATGATCCACCTGATTATTTTCACTCTCTTTTCTAAATCTGAGTAGCCATGTAGCCCCTCCCAAAGAAGAAACCTGCTCTGCCCGCTTTTTACATACTGTGAGCCCTTTATCTCCTAGCATAAAGCCATCACCATCCTGTCTTAGGGTTCATGGTCTTGCATACTACAAGGTGGCCTCACTAGTGCTGGTGCTACATAAAATGCACCCAGTCCACACTCTGTAAAGTGGTTGGCATTAGGAAAGGCATCCTGTCACAGAAACCATACCAAAGCCTCAGACACTAGAGAATGATGCAGTCTTTTGAACCATCCAACGCATGCCTGCACGAAACATGGATATTTAATGGCACATGTGTGTGTGTATGTGCAAAAGTGCATGGATGTTGACATTCCTTGTTGATATCAGGACTGATCATTCTGTGCTCTTAAAGGCTTGTAGAATAAAAAAAAAATGTAAGTTCCCTTCCAACCCATACTAGCATGGAAAAATGGTTATTAAATAAACGAATGAATAAATATTATGTAGTTTGCTTCTAAACTACATGGTTCTGGGTTCAGTTCTACTTTGGCCAAAATGTCTTCTAGCCTAGTCTTGGGCTGACCAATGCATTCCGAGTGAAGCTAATAGACAGAAGCTGAAAGAAACCCATTGTATATCTGTGTGTGTTTGTGTGACCCCTTATCTTGACATTGCCTCACAGTTGTAAACAAACGTCCCTGTCATACATGCAGTGTTGTTCATTTCCAGTTGTCAGTGGAAACATGTCCAGCCAAGGAAAAATAGTACTTGATATCTATTTACGAACAATATCGATGACGAGAAGGGTACCCAGCCTTAGAAAGCCTGCTTCAGTGAATTGCCTTACTCATGGAAGTTACGAGGACGATGATACACACACACACAATATTTCTTGTGTTGTGATCATATGAAAAATAAAGCCAAAGGTTGTCAAATCCGTAATCTCATTGACGCCATTACCATACCAAGATCTGCAGCATGGATGTGTTTTGTGTGGAAAACATTTTATATCAAAGATGCAATTCAAAAGTTACTTACTTAGTTCCAATTTTGACAGCTTGTGATACACATCGGTCTCCACATAACATTTTGTAATACTGCAAATAAAAACACAAATAACCTGCTGTAAACATCAGGAATTACTGAGATAATCTCTTTTCTAACCAAATCTACATCCATCACACACAAGTGATTTAATAATAATGAAATTATTGTATGTTTAAAAGCAGGAATATACAGACTATCATCCATAACCAAAACTATGCTCTCCTTCATCACATTCATCATTTAACGTCCGTTTTCCATGCTGGCATGGGCTGGATGGTTTGACAGATGCTGGCAAGGCCAGGAGCTGCACCATTGTCTGTTTTGGCATAGTTTCTACACCTGGATGCCCTTCCTAACACAAGCCACTTTACAGAGCGGACTGGCTGTTTTTTACATGCCACCAGCACCAGTGAAATACACTGGTGCTGATAAACCATTGAAAAGCTATTGAAATTTCAAGGAAGTGTTTAATAGCCATAGAATTTACTGGGTTTACCAAGACAATGTCTATCATCATCATCATCATCATCACCGTTTAACGTCCGCTTTCCATGCTAGCATGGGTTGGATGATTTTGACTGAGGGCTGGTGAACCAGATGGCTGCACCAGGCCCCAATCTTGATCTGGCAGAGTTTCTACAGCTGGATGCCCTTCCTAACGTCAACCACTCCGAGAGTGTAGTGGGTGCTTTTTACGTGCCACCAGCACAGGTGCCAGTCAGGCGGTACTGGCAATGACCTCGTTCGAATCTTTTTACACATGCCACCAGCACAGGTGCCAGTAAGGCGATGCTGGTAACGATCACGCTCAAATGGTGTCTTTTACGTGCCACTGGCACGGAGGCCAGATAGCCGCTCTGGTAACGATCACGCTCGGATGGTGCTCTTAATACCCTACTAGCACGGGGCTCAAGTGCCAGTAAGGCAACGTGCTCGAATGGTGCCTTTTAAGTGCCACTGGCACGGAAGCCGGACGGGCGCCAGTCATCAAATTTGATTTTGATTTTGCTTGCAATGTCTGTGTGACAAACTGTCATCACCTACAGCTCGGTGACAGTTATGTCCCTTTGGAAAGTTCTACTCTACGGTGTGATTGTGTTAAGGCAAGATATCAACTCTCCTAACAATGTGTACTTCTGAATCGAAGTAACTGAGTAATCTTTTATATTATGATACAACACGAAGGAACATGGCTATCACTACACTTCATTGGATAAAACATGTGACAACATAGCTATTGTTGTTGTATTTAGGAATGGTCATTTTGCCAGTTTAGCCAATAAAAACACACACACTATATATTTGGTGTTAATTTGCTTCAGCGTTATATATTTTTTACATTAATCTTAATCTTATTTCGGCCAGAGTTCTTCCATCACACTTCTGCTTTCTTCTTTCTTATTTGTGTGTCTCTCCTTACTGATGAGGTCACAGAAGTGTGATGAAAGAACTCTGGCCGAAATAAGATTAAGATTAAAAAATAAATAAAGCTGAAGCAAATTAACACCAAATATATAGTGCGTGTGTTTTTATTTGCTAAACTGTCAAAATGACCATTCCTAAATACAAAAACATCTGTTTCAACACATGATTTCACATCAAGAATCTTGCAAAACAAATATATAAACGTAACATAGCTATTGTTACAATTCATTTCTGTGAAACAGGAATAACTGAAATGTATCAGATGCTGAAACTTACTTCATCACTTTGGTGGAATAAAGGCAGGAATGTACTCTCCAAGAGATTGTAAGCATGTTCATAAGCTCTACAAATATAAAACAATTGTTAAAGAACATGATTACATGAGAGGAAACTTCAATAAAATTAATTAACTCTATTATTAGAATAGAGTAAATTATTCTAGAGTAATTTACTCTAATAATGACAAACACATCTTACTAAATTCTTCGTTATCTTCAAAAATAATTGAAAGGTAATGTTTCAAGAGAAATATAGCAAGGGATAAAATCTTTGACTTGTAAATTATTTCTTTAATTGAAGATTTTTATTGTTTAGCTTCTGGTAATTGAATAGAACTATGATCAAAAGGCATTCCAACGGTGACCATCTCATGGAGTCTTTTTGGGAGTTTGAAGAACACAATGTCTTATGTATCCTTTCTTCATTTAAAATGGTGTGATTTGAGGGAAATTTTCTTGTTGCCTCTTTCATTGCCTCCCTTAATGGTTTTCAAATAATGTGACCTGTTTCATAAAATAACATGGGCCCTTAAACGAAGATTTTGAAATAGTGTGGGGCTGACATTCAGTATTTTCCCCAAGACCATAACTTCATGTTTGAAATAAACTGATGGAATGTTAAGTAGGCTCCTACATAGGATTGAACCCATGAGTTGATAGTTGTTAGCAGCACCAGTAACAGTAATGAAATAAATAGTGAGGCAATGAGGGAGCCTCTAAATGGTTACCCAATCTGTGAGAAATAGCAGCAAAATTTTCCTCAAATTATACCCAATCAGAATGGAACTGGAAGCAAGACAAGATTGTCATGGCTGGAATGGCTTTGGTCAGACGCTAAACAACAGCTAAGTGCATTGCTATTTGAATTATAAACTGCAGAACTTTTCGATTTAAATGTTTCATGATTGATAAATAAAAGACAAGAATTCAAAATATTCTAAGGAGTTTATTTTTGATGAAATTTCAGGAGCTTTCCATTGCTTCAAATTTGACAATGTCAAGAGAACTAAACCTCACCAGACACGACCATCACCACCCCACAAATATCCAAATCACATGAAAACATTTTTATATTTCATCATCAACATCATTTAACATCCATTTTCCATGCTGGAATGGATTGGATGGTTTCACTGGAGTGGGAAAGCTGGACCTAGTTCCAATCGGCTTTGGCTTGCTTTCTACAGCTGGATGCTCTTCCTAACACCCAACCACCTTACAGAATGTGTTGGGTGCCTTTTAAGGACCCAGAATGGATGGGTTTTTTTTTACATGGCACTGGCATGGGTGCTTTTTGCAACCAGGTCAGTAACTACCAGTTGAATACTGGTCTCAGTCAGTTCAATGACAACATCCTGCCAAAAACACCAAGTATTATTATTATTATTGTTATTATTATTATTATTATTATTATTATCATCATTATTATTTTTATTATTATTATTATTATATTATTATTATTAAAGTAGCAAACTGGCCAAATCCTAAGCATGTGAAACAAAACTCTTGGCAGCATTTCATCCATCTTTACGTTCTGAGTCCAAGTTCCACAGAAGTCAACTTTGCCTTTTATCCTTTCAGAGTCGATGAAATAAGTACCAGTCATGTACTGGGGTCAATGTAATCAACTTCCCCCCACCCTCATAATTAGCTAGTCTTCTACCAAAATCTGAAGCCATTATTACGAAAGGCCAAATCATCAGCATGCAGGACGAAGTGCTTAGCAACCAAGCTTGGTTCTGCTTTTCGCTGTTTTGGGGGTCAATCAAAGGAGTATTGTTTAAGTACCAGACTCAATGTAAATCAACTCAACCTTCCCCCACATTTCAGGCCTTGTGCCGGTAACAGAAAGAGTTATTATTATTCAATAATTAATTAATTAATTAAGATAGTGGATTAGGGAAAAAACAGAATACTGGTCAAAATACTTTGCAGTATTTGTTCCAGCTGTTCATGTTCTTAGTTCAAACTCTGCTACATTCCAGTTTGTCTTTCATCCCTCCAAGGTTGACAAAAGAAAATACAAGAACTGGGTCAACTTTATTGAGTAAGCCCCTCCCCTTGAATTTCTGGCCTGGTCTCTAATTTAAAAGCAATTATCACGATTAAATATTAAAACATTAAAAAATAAACAAAAAGAGAAATGATAAAAATCTTACTTGAAAAGTGGAGGAGATGTTCTCAATTTAATCACATTTTGGTAAGGACCATCAACAACTAGAATGGAATAGAAAAAAGAAAACATATACACACACACACACACATATATATAGTAAATCAAAAAAAAAAAGAGAACAAACATCATCATCATTTAACCTCCATTTTCCATGCTGGCATGGGTGGACAGTTTGACTGAGGTTTGGAGAGCCAGTGGCTGCACCAGGCTCCAATCTAATCTGGCAATGTTTCTACAACTGGATGCCCTTGCTAATGCCAACCACTACGCGAGTGTAGTGGATGCTTTTTATGTGTCACCAGCACAGAAGCCAATCAAGGTAGGCCTGGCATCGATCACGTTCAGATCATGCTTTTTATATACTACCGGCACAGAGGCCAGTCAGGGGATGCTGGCATCGGCCACATCCAGATGGTGCTTTTTACATGCCATTGACACGGTAGCCAGTCAGGGGGTACTGGCATCGGCCATGTTTGGATGGTGCTTTTTACATGCCACCAGCATGGGAGCCAGTCAAGAGGTAGTGGCATCAGCCATGTTCGGATGGTGCTTTTTACATGCTACAAGCACAGGAGCCAGTCATGGGGTACTGGCCACAGCTATGACATTGGTTTAACTTAACTCAACAGGTCTTCTCAAGCATATCATATCACCCAATGCATCAGAGGTACTCTTAACTGGACTGGACAAGAAAAGAAAACAACATGAGGACGTGGTACATGCAAAGTATTAGCAGATGTTCAGGGAAGGAGAGAAAGGTGGTTTCACATTTCGAGCAAAGCTCTTCAGAAACAGGAGACAGAGGAATGACCAAGAGAAAAGGAAGACAGAGGGGAAAAAACCGCCAACGATTCACACACACACACACACACACACACACACATATATATAAGGAGAATTCACAAAAAAAACAAAAGATGAAGACAGGTGGTGTAGACAACAAACAGCTGTATTAGTTTAACGCTCAGGAAGTGAAAAAGTCTTTAACATTTCAAGCCTACGCTCTTCCACAGAAAAGAACACAGAAAGAAACAAGGAGAGAAAATAAAGAATATATATACAACGGATTTTCAGTTTCCATCTACCAAATCCACTCACAAGGCTTTGGTCAGCCCAAGGCTATAGCAGAAGACATTTGCCCAAGGTGCCATGCAGTGGGAGTGAACCCCGAACATGAGGTTAGAAAGCAAGCTTCTTACCACACAGCTACTCCTGCACCTATATATACACAGACAGACAGATACACATACACATATCATCATTGTTTTAACATCCACGTTTCCATCCAAAAGCCAAGCAGACTATGTTGAGGCAGATTTTATATAGCTAGAGATACCTTTCCAGTCACAAACACTCAACAATTTCCCAGTGAAGTGATATTTCCTCAAGGCTGACACGTTTTCACATAACAAATGACATGGCTTGTATAACAGTGACACTCAGTTATAACTATTTTATGATGTCAAGACAAAGAGACACACATATACACAAGGATTCTTTCAGTTTCCATCTACCAAATCCAATCAAGGTTTTGATTAGCTCAGAGCTATTGTAGAAGACACTTGCTCAAGATGCCAGGCAGTGGGATTGAACCCAAAACCATGTGGTTGGGAAGCAACCTTCTTAACCATGTAGCCACACTTGCACTACTGTATTATCATCATCATTTAACACCCACTGTCCATGCTGGTATGGATGGGATAGTTTCACTGGGCTGGCATGCTGGAAGACTGCACCAGACTCCGGTTTGATTTGGCATGGTTTTCTATGGCTGGATGCCCTTCCTAACGCCAACCACTCTGGAAGTGTAATAGGTGCACTACATGCCACCAGCACAGGTGCCATTTGCATGACACCAGGGTGCATTTACATGTCACTGGCACAGGTGCCAATCTGCATGACACCAGTATCTGCCAGGACTGCGATTTTGCTCAGCTTGATGGGTCTTCTTCTCCAGCAAGACATAATGCCAAAGGTCTTGCTTAACGCCTCCGTGAGGCCCAACACTCAAAAGGAACTCAGCCATTTTGCCTCCATGTGGCCCAACATTCAAAAGATGTTCTTTATGTTCCACTAGCACGGGTACACTTGGCTTGACGGGTCCTCTCAAGCACAGTACATTGCCAAAGGTCTCAGTCACCAGACACAAAAGTTTGATAGGATATTAAAGAGATAGGTAACCAGATTTAAGAAGACCAAAAGGGAAAAACTTAAATTTAAGCAGGTAAGAATGGGTCTTGGAACCAACCATTCCTAGTTTCTTCCTCTGACTGGGAGAGTTTCTGTTGAAACATCTTCAATATATAGACAGTTTGAATAAGAAATCTCTTACTTGAAAGTTATACTTACTGCTCTTTAGTTCTGTTACAACATCGTCAGCAAATAGGATTTTGTCCACTGCATAAGGGGCACAGTAACTTTGGTAAAGATCTTTGGCAGTGTTGTGCAGCTCCTTCAATTCTTCGTCCGTGAGATCTGGATTCAGAATATGACCACTGAAATCAGCTGAAATCAATACAAAAGCATAAAGTTAGTCAATCAACAACATCAACAACTTCATCCTCATCATCCACTTTTCCCTGCAGGCATGTGTTGGACAGGTCACCACAGCCCAACACAGTTGTTATTCAGAGCCACTGCCCTTCTAAACATGTCAGAGCTCATGTCTTACTCATATATTTCTAGTTCCAGCATGGTTTCTATAGATGGAAGCCTTTTATAGAGTCTACTGAATGATTTTGGCATAGCACCAGCACTAGAGGGGTTGTTTTGTCTCTCAACAATCCTAACCAACTTATATTATACCCATTCAATCAAAGTAACATAATCAAGAAAGGGTGTATAGAAGAAAGAGAACCAAGTTGAGAAAAGGATGAAAGATGGGTGGGGAGTGGGGAGGAGAAGAGGGTGGTAAGGTAGAGGGTAATGGAAGAAGGACAATGATATGATGAGGAGTAATAAAAGTGAGAGAAACAGGTTGAGAGAAGCAGATTGATAGGATGCAGAGTAATGGAAGAGAGGCAGCAATGGAATAGGAGAGAATGGAAGCGGCAGAGATGGGAAGGATAGGGTGTAATAGAAGAGGTTGCCATAGTCTTGTGAGTCACATGGCAACCAGTGGCATGAAAAACAGGACCCAGTACATGAATGTTAAGGTGATTGATGTTAGGAAGGACATCCAGCTGTAGAAATTATGCCTAACCGAAATACAATTCAGTTCTTGAACCAATCTGAGCCTGTCCAACCCTTCGACCCATGTCAGCATGGAACATGGATATTAAATGAGGATAGATATTATCATCATCATTATTTACTGTCCATTTTCCATGGAGGCTCCAACTGTCTGTTTTGGCACAACTCTATGTGGAATATCCTTCCTAATGCCTACCATTTTACATAATAAATATATATATATCATCATCATCATCATTGTTTAACATCCGTTTTCCATGCTAGCATGGGTTGGATGGTTCGACTGGAATCTGGAAAGCTGGGAGGCTGCACCAGGCTCCAGTCTGATCTGGCAGTGTTTCTACAGCTGGATGCCTTTCCTAATGCCAACCACTCCATGAGTGTAGTGGGTGCTTTTTACATGCCACCGGCACAGGTGCGAGGGGAGGCTGGCAACGACCACGATCAGTTGATGCTGGCATCGACCACGTACGGATGGTGCTTTTTACGTACCACCGGCACAGGTGCCAGGGGAGGGATGTATATATAAATATATATATATATATATATATATATAGAGAGAGAGAGAGAGAGAGAGAGAGACATACACTCACTATGCCTCCTTCCTACATTTTCTGTCAACTTAGTGGAGGCACATGGCTCAGTGGTTAGAGCATCGAGCTTACGGTCGTGAGGTTGTGAGTTCGATTCCCAGATTAGGCTGTGTTGTGTTCTTGAGCAAGACACTTTATTTCACGTTGCTCTAGTTCACTCAGCTGTAGGAATGAGTTGCGACATCACTGGTGCCAAGCTGTATTGGCCCCTTTGCCTTTCCCTTGGATAACATCGGTGGCACGAGGAGGGAAGACTGGTATGCATGGGTGACTGCTGGCCTTCCATAAACAACCTTCCCCAGACTTGTGCCTGGGAGGGGAACTTTCTAGGTGCAATCCCATGGTCAGTCATGACCGAAGGGGATCTCCTCAATGCACTCACAATCCACATCTAAAATAATAATAACAACAACAACAATAACCCTTTCTACTCTAGGCACAAGGCCTGAAATTTAGAGGAGGGGCCAGTTGATGAGATTAACCTCAGTATGCAACTGGTACTTAATTTGTCAACTCCGAAAGGATGGAAGGCAAAGTCACCCTCAGCAGAATTTGAACTCAGAATGTAGCAGCAAATGAAATACTGTTAAGTATTTCGTCCAGCATGCTAACGATTCTGCCAGCTCGTTGCTTTAACAATGAAAACAATAATGATTTCAAATTTTGGTACAAGGCTAGTAATTTCAGGGGGTGGGGATAAATTGATTACACCAAACCCCAGTACTTAACTGGTACTTATTTTATCAACCCTGAAAGGATGAAAGGCAAAGTCGACCCCAGCAGAATTCGAACTCAGAACATAGCGATAGGCAAAATCATCATCATCATTTAACATCTGTTTTCTACGCTAGCATGGGTTGGACGGTTCGATCGGAGTTTGGAAGCCATGGAGGCTGCACCAGGCTCCAGTTTGATCTGGCAGTGTTTCTACAGCTGGATGCCCTTCCTAACGCCAACCACTCCAAGAGTGTAGTGGGTGTTTTTTACGTGTCACTGGCACAGGGGCCAGGGGAGGCTGGCAAACAGCCACGATCGGTTGGTGCTTTTATGTTTCATCCAGCATGCTAATGAGTCTGCCAACTCACTGCCTTAACAATAATAAGAGAGAGAGAGATGCTTACCACAAGCCAGGCAGAATTGCAAAACACTAACAGCAGCTTCAGACTTCATAAATTGCATAAAAGTATACAAGAGGTCAGTTTGAGACATGATGTCTGCGAGTTCAAGATGTAAACACTGCAAAAGAGGAGAAAGAAATATGTGAAATGTCGTACAGGGTGTCCCAGAAAAATCTACCAATCAGATTTCTTTGTAATTAATCATTATCATCATCATCATCATCGTCGTTTAACGTCCGTTCTCCATGCTAGCATGGGTTGGACGGTTCGACCGGGGTTCTGGGAAGCCAGAAGGCTGCACCAGGCTCCAGTCTAATTTGGCAATGTTTCTACAGCTGGATGCCCTTCCTAACGCCAACCACTCCAAGAGTGTAGTGGGTGTTTTTTACGTGTCACTGGCACAGGGGCCAGGGGAGGCTGGCAAACAGCCACGATCGGTTGGTGCTTTTATGTTTCATCCAGCATGCTAATGAGTCTGCCAACTCACTGCCTTAACAATAATAAGAGAGAGAGAGATGCTTACCACAAGCCAGGCAGAATTGCAAAACACTAACAGCAGCTTCAGACTTCATAAATTGCATAAAAGTATACAAGAGGTCAGTTTGAGACATGATGTCTGCGAGTTCAAGATGTAAACACTGCAAAAGAGGAGAAAGAAATATGTGAAATGTCGTACAGGGTGTCCCAGAAAAATCTACCAATCAGATTTCTTTGTAATTAATCATTATCATCATCATCATCATCGTCGTTTAACGTCCGTTCTCCATGCTAGCATGGGTTGGACGGTTCGACCGGGGTTCTGGGAAGCCAGAAGGCTGCACCAGGCTCCAGTCTAATTTGGCAATGTTTCTACAGCTGGATGCCCTTCCTAACGCCAACCACTCCGTGAGTGTAGTGGGTGCTTTTTACGTGCCACCTGCACAGGTGCCAGGCGGGGCTGGCAACGGCCACGGTCAGATTGGTGTATTTTATGTGCCACCGGCACGGAAGCCAGTCGAGGCGGTGCTGGCATCGGCCACGAGTCGGATAGTGCTTTTTACGTACCACCAGACCAGGGATCCTGGCTGGTTCAATTCGATTTCGATTTCGCTTGCCCCAACATGTCTTCACAAGCAAAGGGGGTTGGCAAGGGTGCCTGTCGTACGGTCGCATTGGAGTATTTTACGTGCCACGGCCACGAGTCGGATAGTGCTTTTTACGTACCACCAGACCAGGGATCCTGGCTGGTTCAATTCGATTTCGAATTATATTATATATATATATATATTTCTTTACTGCCCACAAGGGGCTAAACATAGAGGGGACAAACAAGGACAGACAAATGGATTAAGTCGATTATATCGACCCCAGTGCGTGACTGGTACTTATTTAATCGACCCCGAAAGGATGAAAGGTAAAGTCGACTTCGGAGGAATTTGAACTCAGAATGTAACGACAGACGAAATACTGCTAAACATTTCGCCCAGAAAACAATCAAACTTCCTAAATTATACAAATTATGTTTTACCTATGTAATACAAGAATCAGATTTCAAAATGACCACCTCTTGCTTTGATCAGGGTCTGCAAACAAGTGGTTGCTGAACTGCAACAGCGCCACACAAGTAAGAAGAGCTTCTTTCAGATCCACTTGAGTATGAGATAGCTGAGACATCTCTCTTTAAGAGAGTCCAGGCAGAAAAATCCATTGGCTTGATGTCTGGGTTTGAGGGAAGCCAAAAATCATTGTCCCAAAAACTGCGAAAGTGCTCTCTGCACCATTTTTGTACATTTTACATTTGTGCAACTCTTACAAAGAATGCTGTGGGCATTGCATTGTACAAGTGCAGTACATTCCCATAAGCTTTTCTTTGCTAGAGAGCAATTGCATTTCTTTTTTTGCATATTATCCATTAATAGTTAAAACCCTTTTGCATAAATTTATTATCTTTTTGCATCCTTGCTATGCATATGTAAACATTTTCTAAATCTAAATGTTTATTTTGCAGAATGGGACAGAATAGTGAACTTTCTTTTGAAGTCTGTGCACAAATCATTGCTCTTCATAATGAAAAGATTATCATGCTGAGCCACAGCCTCTCAACAAAAATGTCACCATACAACAGCTGTTAGAACGATTAAAAGGCTGAACAAGAAAACTTTGAAAGCAGATCCAGAAGTGGAAGACCAAGGGAAGTCTCCCTTCGGGAGATTCAAATCTGCTTGATATGGCAGACACCTCACCCTGGTATCACACCTTATCTTACAAAAAAAAAAAAATTTACATTGACTAATGTAGTCCTTGATACTGTTATGAACCTGCCGTCGCTCAAACTCTTCGGGAAAAACCTGGGACCCTACCAAGTCAAGCAACGACGATTGACCGGCTCAATCGATCGGGGAAAGTTCGCCACGGAAAGGAGAGAATTCGGTAGGGAAGAATGGCAGCAGCGAAACCAGCGACCGGAGATACCAAACAACAACAACAGTAGTAGGAAGAGACACAAAGAGAGACGGCGGAAGGCAATTGGCTACATTTAACAACAGTTTATACAATTATACAGTTCATAGACAAATAAGTTCAGATCGAATCAAAACAACGACACATCAGGTATACATTTAAAGAAAACAACAAATCAAAACATTTAAACAGTTCAAATAACGTACACATTAACGATACAGTTCAGAGTTCTTTTAAAGTCTTTCTCTTCTTTTTTCACTAATCTAAACATAAGTAAACACATCACGTATCAACACAATTCACAATTCACATTGTTCGTTATAATCCCTTTAGCACTGTTCTTTCTTTTACTTAATTCACAATGTCCTTTATGATCTCTTTTTCCAGCACATCAACTCTTTTACATTTCAACATCAATAAAACCAAAATACATCAATTCAACAACACATACCGTTTCAATTCCTACTATAATAGCCGTGCCTTCTATCCACCTTCGCTCTCAGTCCTCTGTGTCTGTCTTTCTCAACGTTGTCACTGTCACCCTCTCACCTGTCATCTCTCAGATTGTGTGTCTGTCTTTCTCAACTGACCGCTTCCTTCGTAATCCCATTTGCCTTGTTACCACCTCAATTTCTCCGGCTGAACTGACTCACAGCTCCTGCTTTTTTATAGGGTAGTTTCCTTGACCCTTCCCTGACCGGGAAAAGGGTAGGGGTCTTTCCAAATGCCATCACTCTTTCGTGAATCTGACAGAACAAAGGACAATAACTTTAGATTGTAGACTTCCAGACTACACCCTAAGCAAAGTAGGTCAAAACAGTTGTTCACGGATTGACCTACTCGTATCAATACGAAAGACGGGGTACAACCAGAACCTTGTTGGTCGTAGGTGTACTTAATCAGAAACTTAATCTAAAGTGAAATGAGGTTTAATGATATTTTCTTACTTGAGATGAAAAGAAAAGTTCTTTCAGATTTGCTGCCATTCCATAGTCATTGTTGCAGTGAAACTTTGGGGAAAATGGTAGATGCTTAAGTTTTGAAAAAATATTGAAACCAAAACAATACTTACTGATGTGTTCTTAACTTGAACATCAGCCAAGTCTGTTAAAAATGGGACCTCTTCTGTTGGAGGTTTTGTAACTATGGGAGGCTGAAATAATAAATCAAAAATATATTTCATTGTTTTAACCCTTTCATTAATAGATTCTGTGGAAATACACTGCCTTTATTCCAAGAGATTTTGAAAATAAGGAATTTGGTAAAATACTTATCAGTATTAAGATGGGGTTTGAAACCTAAAGTAACATGAAATGTTGATAGAAGCTTTTAATTTAGATAACTTTAAAACAGGAAGCTTGTATCCTCAAAAGTAGGGGTGGTCCTGGGTAGGTTGCTATCAGAAGGGTTAATAATGATGTATGTCACTTTTATATTTGATAACATTCAATCAGTTAAAGTTAGAAAAACTATTAAAACCAATCAAATCATATCAACATTTCTTTCTTTCTCACAATTTAATAAAAGCCTTCTCCTCATAGTTTTGGATTTTAGGTGTGCACTCCCTAATTTTTGTAATAATTCCTGTTCCTAGACTTCAGCACTTGCTAATTTTGCTACATATACTTGATTAAAGAGCTGTGGAACTTGTAGCAGATTGTTTGATTGAGAAGGATACCTTTAGAGGGTAATTTAATTTCAATGATCCAACAGTTATGAGTTACAGAAGTCTTTTTAAAAAGGTTTTGGCCCTACCATAGCCTACTAGGGTCTGATATATAACCCAGTACAAATCATATACAATGTCTTCTTTGATTTATCAGCCCTCAAAGTTCTATCAACTGGAAACTCATCAGTATTTAATCCATTGCCAGCTCCGGTCAAACTGTCCATTTTCCATACTAGCCTGGACTGGACAGTTTGACCAGAGCTGGCAATGTTGGCAGCTGTACCAGGCTCCATTGCCTGTTATGTCATCGTTACTACAGCTGGATGCTTTCCCTAATGCCAACCACTTTATAGTGTACAAAGGGTGCTTTTTATGCAGCACCAGTAGGGTCGTCAAAGTAAAAACCAGCTGAATTTTTTTTTTTCTTTTTTGTTTAAACTGTTTATATTACAAGACAAGCAATTCACTTCATTATTTATTAAATTTGGAGTATAGGAAGAAAAACAGAGAAAATTAGTAGCCAAATTTTTTTATATTTAAATAAAATTTTAACATTTAGAAATTGTACATAAATTTCTCTTGACTTTTATTTGTTTACATAATGCAAGTTGATGAATTGTTTCTCCTCCAGTTTTATGTCCTGATGCAACTCGGCAGTGAACAGGAAGTGGTTCACATTGCCAGAGAGAGAGAGAGAGAAGCAAAACTAAAGAGAAGGGACATAACTCAATGGTTGTAAACAATTTTAAATCTTCATCACATTACGTAGGAATGGCCACACACTTAACAAAAGATTAGATTATTTCTGTCCTGTCCTGATGCCATTTTCCCTTCTGCTTCTGTCCTCTCTTTTACCCATCATCTCTCTTCTTCTCCTTCATCTAGTGTTTTAAATCCAGATTTTGTCCCCATTAACGGGGATGGCTGGATCTACCACACTACCATAGCATTTGGGTGTCTTCCCTTCTCAAGCTAATCCTCCCAATCTCCCCTTCCACCTGTCCCCTTGGTCTACCTCGCTTTCGCACTCCATTTACCTCAAATGCAATCACCCTCCTCAGGACATGCTCTTCATCCCTTCTCAAAACATGCCCATACCACCACACTCCATTCACCCTTGCCAGCCATTCCACCAATTATTCCAACCCCAGCATCCCCATCAAATCTTCAGTCCTCCTCTTATCAAACAGCTTCACCCCACACATTTCTCTCATCTACCATGAATCCATTTCTCACATCTCGTACGCAACACTGCATTGCTCTCTCAGTCCTTCTCAAAATTACCATCTCTCTCTCTCTCTCCCTCAGACACCCTGTCTCACTCCCTCCCAAACAGCATTGAAGCTCTCACACAACTCCTATCGACCCTTCTTTTCATCTTCAATGAGAACCTTTTCCCATATAACAATGCTCCACATTTCCTGAACTTCACCCAGCCAAGTCTCACTCTTGCTGTCACAGCTGCTTCACATCCACCACTTACATCCACCCCGCTCACCATCACTGTCTTCCCGAGGTTTATCTTCAAACCCTTGCTTTCAAATGCCTCCTTCTATTTCAAAAACTTCTCCCTCAATCCCTCCGTCTCATTCGTCAGAACAAGGCCATCCACATGCAGTATCTCCATTATCAATCCCTCTCTTGCACTCACCGTTACCGCATCAACCACTATTGCAAACACCGGTGACAACACAGATCCCTGATGCACACCAACTTTCACCACAAACTCCTCCGCGAGCTCTGATCCAATCCTCACTCTTGTCTTTACCCCCTCATACAAACTCATCATTGCCCTCACTATTATCTCCAATACACCTCTCTTCCTCAATGCCCACCCAATCACCTTCCTTGGAACCCTATCAAATGCCTTCTCCAGATCAACTCCTTATCTCAGTACTCCTCTTGCAATCTCCTTACAATGGACACTGCATCTATTGTCCCCCTTCCTGGCATAAGACCAAATTGTATCACGTCCACATCCACCTCTTTCCAAATTCTCCTCTCCAACTCCCTTTCCACTATCTTCATTGCATGCTCCAATAACTTCACTCCCCTATACACCCCACAACTCATCGCATCCCCCTTTCCTAGGAGATCGGTACCACCACACTTAGTGCCCAATCATCTAGCAGTCCTCTTCCATCCTGCACATCTTGGCAGATCTCCATCATCACAACAATCCCTATCTCTCCACTTGCAGTTATCATTTCCATACTTACTTCTGCTGGACCAGCTGCCTTTCCTATTTTCCTTTCCTTCATTGCCTCTACTACTTCTTCCCAACTAACCCTCTCCACTGGCCCCGTCACCACAGCAACTTCTACCCTCTGATCCCATTCATTCTCCTCATTCATAATTCCCTCCATATGCTCACTAAAATTCAACCTTCCATCACTCCCCCTCATGCATCTTCCTCCCTCAACATCTCTTCCATAATTTTTCATTGATTTAACAAACCTAAACACTCTATCTGGGTTCTCATCCAGCCCACTCAACTTCTCCTCAGCCTCCTTCCACATAGATCTCGCAACCACTCTCTTTGCACGATTATTCATGTTATTATACCTGGCTTTCATTTGCTCAGTCCTATTATTACATAAAGCTTTGTGTGCCTCCTCCTTCCTTGCTATCGCATCCCTCACCTCCTCATTCCACCATCATGTAGCTCCTCAATCTCTCTTACCTTTCATCCTTCCACACACTTTGTCACATGCCTTTAGTACCCCTTCTTTCAAAGGCTTCCACAAATCCAGTGCATCAGTGCTTACCAACTCCCCAACTCTTTCCTCAAGCCTTGCTCTTGTTTATTCTTCCTTCAGTTTCTACACCTTTCTCCTTTCAACCGTTCCCTTTCTCACACACTTTTTAAATTCCCTCTTATCCAAGTCAGCAACCACCAACCTGTGCTGCAACTCCCACTGGTATTGTCTTCACATTTCTCAGATACTTTCTGTTTTTACTGCCAACCAACACAAAATCAATCTCTGTCTCATTCCCTCCTGCACTGAAAGTCACCTTCCTTTTCTCTGTTTTCTTAAACCACATGTTCACCACATACAACTCTTTCTCATCACAAAACTCCAACAGCATCCTTCCTTCCAAATTTCTCTCCCCAATTCCATTTCCCCCATGCACACCCTCAAAGCCCTGGATCCATTTCCCAACATATCCATTAAAATCACCCATGCCCCAAATCAATTCATCTACCTTTTGTAAGTCCCACTTATTTGCCATTTCATCAAAGAACTGCTCTTTCTCAGCGATCCCTCTTCCACTTTGCAGACCACACCCACAAATCACCCTCACCACATCTTCCTCAACTACTAACACTACTGTCATCACCCTGTCACTCTTTCTCCTAACTGCCACCACCTTCTCACAGATGTCTTTCTTCACCAAAACTCCCACACCTCCAGTCCCCTTGCCATTTCCTGACCACCACAACTTGTACCTTCTTCCTTTGACCCTTATATATCTTGCACCTTGGCCCCTCCACCTAGCCTCCAGCACGCAGCTCACATCCACCCTCCTCTTCCTCGATTCCTCACACACCTCAGTTCCCCTTCCACACAGACTGCCCACATTCCAACTTCCCAACCTCACCCCAAGCTTCTCCTCAGGCTGTCAGCCATCATAAGGCAAGACATACTTGTGCAACCCAGGATGAAGGTTTGCACCTTCCTTTTTGAGGTAGGCAGGTGCAGCCCACCCCAACCTTTGAGCTGGCTGGTGCCCATTCTCCTTTGCTATCATGAGGCTTTTTTTGGAGCTGGATTTTCTACTCTGCTACCATAATGTCTAGAATAGAGAGAATCTACTTACTGGGGTGTTGTCCAGGAAAACCAATATCAGATTGTTCACATTGTCCTGAAAAATAAAATCAATAATAACAATAACATTACACTGCAATGTTAAGATATATAAATATTTCACTGGTTATTGCTAATCACCATCAGCACTTCATAATTTTTTCCTAGAGCGGCTAACTGGCTTCCGTGCCGGTGGCACGTAAAAGACACCATTCGAGTGTGATCGTTACCAGCATCACCTTACTGGCACCCGTGCCGGTGGCATGTGTAAAAGATTCGAGCAAGGTCGTTGTCAGTGCCGCCTGACTGGCCCCCGTGCTGGTGGTACGTAAAAGCACCCACTACACTCTCGGAGTGGTTTGCATTAGGAAGGACATCCAGCTGTAGAGACACTGCCAGATCAAGATTGAGGCCTGGTGCAGCCATCTGGTTTGCTAGCCCTCAGTCAATCATCCAACCCATGCTAGCATGGAAAACGGACGTTAAACGATGATGGTTAAACGATGATGTAACAAACCATACCCAACACAGCATGCTGCATGTCTACTGTGGGGTTTCTCCCCCACAGCAAGACGCCTGTTCTTGTCCCTTTATCATACTGTAAACCTCTCAGCATGGGGGCATTAAGCCACCTCCCTCAATATTACCCGACATGTAGCAGAAACTTCTTGTCCTGCAAGTTACTTGGTGACCGCACTGGTAGAGATGCCACGTAAAATGTATCCAACACACTCTGTAGAATGGTTGGAATTAGGAAGGCCATCCAGCCTGAGAAATGATGCCAAAGCAGACGCTGAAATTTGGCACATTCCTCTGATTCACCAGCTCCTGTCAAACTGGAAAACAGGCACCAAATGATGATGGTGAGTGGCAGAAGAGTGTCTAAGAGAATTTCAGATTAGTAGGGAAAGACAGGGATAAAACACAACTTGTGGCTTACCCTCAGGTTAGAGACCTGATCTAAATGGCTCTAAAAGACTGGACTCAGCTGAAGATGATTCATGGTGGTAGACCAACCTGAAAATCTGCCGATTAATATCAACAGGAATGATATGAGTAATAAAGGACCCAGGGATCAGCTTCGAATGCTTACAACTGAGGAATCTCAACTAAATGCGCATAAAGGACCAGGTGGTGGTGTGTTAGGTCAACCATCCAAGGACCAGGTGATGGTGTTGGATGTGGTGGTGTTCAACTGGGCATTGTATTAGGTCAACCACTCAAATGATAAATGCTACACATGAAAACAAACAAATTTTAATTATGAAGCAGACACAAACACAGGCACGAGGAAAGGTCACCGATCCAATTGCTATACCTTCTTTTTAAACCAGTTGAGGAATATTCTCAGAAAAACCAATATGGTAGTCATGGTGACAAGAAGAGAATGACATTTTTTTACTTTGAGTTGAAAATTAAATTTTTCACGTGGAATTATTTTAGAGGTGTTGCTATATCAGAAAGGTTTCCAATTAGTAGAAACCAGACAAATTGGAATTATTTACATTTGCGGATATTTGTCCTCATCTTGTTTCTTGTTAACACAACGTTTTGGCTGATATATCCTCCAGCCTTCATCAGGTGTCTTGGAGAAATTTCGAACCTGGGTTCTCATTCCTAAGATATTTTTCAATATTATCATTATTATTATTATTCAGGTGACTGCCTGGAATCAAACTCAGAATCTTGGGGCTAGTAGCCTATGCGCTTAACCACTACGCCATATGCCCATGCAGTGACCTGAACAACAACAACAACAAGAGCAGCAACAGCAACAACAATAATAATAATAATGCCCTGATGCATTACCAGACAGTGGCTCTCATGGCTTCTGATCTTAACTGATTGGAAGATCAGTTAAGATGGGCTACAGCAAATATTCTGCTCAATACCACAGATTTGCTTGTCAGTTGTTTGACTTTAACCAGTTGAGTATGTCCCTTAGTGACTGACGATATGTGCATCTCTAATCACGAGCAGAAGTAGTGAGGGAGCATTATAGCCATGTGTTGAAAGGAACTCTTAGAGGTTTGAATAATTCACCTTTGGAAACATGGGTGGTTCGTTCAACATCCTTAAACAATCCTTATTCAGGGACCTTTTGAGCGGGATGGGCTACTCGACCAGAAGAAAATTCTAACTGGGCCCTACCTGCAAGGTCATGCACTGTTTATCTTGATATATCACCATGCCGCACACATATGGTTGTGATGCATGTACCTGGTGTACCCTTATCAGATGGGTAATCATGATGGGTATACTGGGCTTCGTATATTTAACCCCAGTGTCACTTTGATGGCATGCACTGCTCTCTCACTCAATGATGATGATAATAATAATAATAATAATAAATGCCCTGATGCAGTACCAGGCAGTGGCTCTCATGGCTTCTGATCTTAACTGATTGGAAGTGTTATCATGTACATTGTTTTGTTTTGGTATAAAAGATGGGCTACAGCAAATATTCTGCTCAATATCACAGATTTGCTTGTCAGTTGTTTGACCTTAACCAGTTGAGCATGTCCCTTAGTGGCTGACGATATGTGCATCTCTGATCACGAGCAGAAGTAGTGGGGGGAGCATCATGGCCATGTGTTGAGAGGGATTCTTTGGGGTTTGAATAGTTCACCTCTGGAAACATGGGTGGTTCTTTCAACATCCTTAAACAACCCTTATTCAGGGACCATTTGAGCGGGATGTGTTACTCAACCTGAAGAAAATTCTAACTGGGCCCCACCTGCAAGGTCATGTGCTGTTTATCTTGATATGAGATCACCATGTCGTGCACATATGGTTGTGATGCATGTGCCTAGTGTACCTTTATCAGACGGGTAGTCATGATGGGTATATTGGGCTTCGTATATTTTACCCCAGTGTCACTTTGATGGCATGAACTGCTCTCTCACTCAATAATAATAATAATAATATCGAAAAATACCTTAGGAATGAGAACCCAGGTTCCAAATTTCCCCAAGACACTTGATGAAGGCAGGCATGTATATCAGCCAAAACATTGTGTTAAAAACAAACAAGATGAGGACAAATATCTGTCAAATGTAAATAATGTAAATAATTCCTCATCTCTTAAAAATTGAACTGTAATGGAATTATTTGTAGGAAAAAAATCTATTTAAATCCGAGACTTACCGGATCAGCAAGAACGTCCATACCAACTTGGAGTAAAGAACCAGAAATAACTTCCCGCACCAAATTACACGTGCTTCTGTGAATGGGAAACGGAGCCTGATTAAACAATTGGATGTTTCTATTACAGGATTAGACTGGACAGAGGAAGAGGAGATGGGGAAGAACAGACAGACAGACAACAGGAAATAAGACATTATAGTATGTATATATATAAATGTGTACGTGTATATATATACACACACATCATATACTTAGTTTACTGTTCTATTAAGTTAGGTTCAGCAAAAAGCGTACACCATCCAGTGAAAAATATCATTTAATGTAATACTCTACAGGTGTGAGCTACAAATAGGTTCTTGCATCGGAGACATGGGTCCAGGCAGGTCTTTATAGCATTCCTTCTGTCTCCAAGCAATCTTCAGGCTCAAGGCACATTATAGGAGTCTCCTTAACCACATGCCTCAATGGCAGGAAACTATTAGGAACTCTTATTTTAATACAGTGTACATTAAATGACATACACACACACACACACACACACACACACATATACTAGCACTATGACCCAGCAACGCCGGGTCATAGTGCTAGCGCATGCATATACAGCTGCGTGCGTGCACACATACACGCGAGTACTGTCGAAATCTCTGACCAATCACATACAGCTAGCTGCCATTCAATTGGCGTATCAAGTTTTGGGCATTTTCATTGGGTTTTGGATAGAAAATTCACAAAAAAGTCACATCTATTGATTTTTTAATGGCTTTGCGGGGTGATTGGGGAAATGTAAAGATGTGCATGACCAGTATTGGACGGTTTTGAATGACCATAGAAAGTGCGAGCCCTCTAACTGAAAAATTGTGGATTTGTATAAAGGATACACAGACATTTTGTCGTTTATATATTATAGAGATACACATATATATGCTGCTTTGACTGGCTTCTGTGCCGGTGACACGTAAAAAGCACCCACTACACTCTCGGATCAGATCAGATT
This sequence comes from Octopus sinensis, assembly GCF_006345805.1. Lineage (NCBI taxonomy): Eukaryota > Metazoa > Mollusca > Cephalopoda > Octopoda > Octopodidae > Octopus > Octopus sinensis. The sequence goes on from NC_043000.1 coordinate 32,309,883, forward strand.
GGGGCCTGGTGCAGCCTCCTGGCTTCCCAGACCCCAGTCAAACCATCCAACCGATGCCATATGGAAAACAGATGTTAAACGCTGATGATGATGATGATATATATATCATCATCATCATCATCATCGTTTAGCGTTCGTTTTCCATGCTAGCATGGGTTGGACGGTTCTACTGGGGTCTGTGAAGCCAGAAGGCTTCATCAGGCCCAGTCAAATCTGGCAGTGTTTCTATGGCTGGATGCCCTTCCTAACGCCAACCACTCCATGAGTGTAGTGGGTGCTTTTTACATGCCACCCGCACAGGTGCCAGACAGAGCTGGCAAACAGCCACGAACGGATGGTGCTTTTTATGTGCCATCGGCACGAGGCCAGTCGGGGCGGTGCTGGCAACGGTCGCGAAACGGAAGGTTCTCTTACATGCCACCGGCACTGGTAACACATCTGCAATTTCCATTGATCGATTTCGATTCTGATCCTCACTTGCCTCAACGGATCTTCACAAGTAGAGTTTCGACATGCCACCGGCACTGGTAACACATCTGCAATTTCCATTGATCGATTTTGATTCTGATCTTCACTTGCCTCAACAGGTCTTCACAAGTAGAGTTTTGTGTCCCAAGAAGGGAAGGTATGCATACGTAGGCTGGCTCCATCCCATGTAGAAGGCCACGAGTTATGAACTCACTTGTCCTGCCGGGTCTTCTCGCGCACAGCACACTTCCAGAGGTCTCGGTCTCTAGTCATTTCCTCAGTGAGACCTAAAGTTCGAAGGTCGTGCTTCACCACTCGTCCCAGGTTTTCCTGGGTCTGCCTCTTCCGCAGGTTCCCTCAACAGCTAGGGTGTGGCACTTTTTCACACAACTATCTTCATCCATTCTCGCCACATGACCATACCAGTGCAAATGTCTCTCTTGCACACCACAACTGATGCTTCTTAGGTCCAGCTTTTCTCTCAAGGTACTTACACTCTGCTGAGTATGAGTACTGACATTACATATATAATAATTATTTGACGGAATTCCTAACTTACAGGGAAAAATTCAATTTAGAAATACTAAATCAAATTTCACAAAACATAATAGATATATATATATATAAATTAGAAAAAAACACCTTTTATCAATTCAAAATGAACAATTAAATTGCACCATCTAGAAAATTACATATAAAAGAAATATTAAAATTAAAATAACAATAATATTCCGATGATTAAGTAAATTACAAACTAATAATAAAAACATATATATTTGGTGTGTATATATATATATATGTAAGGACATAATAGAAAGCTGTAAACTTACGGTGAATGTAAAGCATATGGTTGAATAATAAACGGAAACAAACTCTCAGTGAGACGGCGCAGATATTCCAGTTCCATTTTCCGACTTTGCATGGCAACATGTAGTGATGGCCCAAGATAGTTCAAAGTAGCATGCTGTAAGTCAGTTCCAATGGGAACTAAAAATATACAAAAAAAACAAGTACAATAAAGAGGATTTCCTTTTGATTTCTAATTTAGAAATTTTGGAGAGTTTGGCTGTCAATTATATAAACACTAGGATTTCTTTGCCAATTCATTTTATTTACCCAGGTGGGATGAAGAGAAACGCCAGTTTTAACTCAGATCTTAGAAATTATAGTATCATAATTAAATACTGCAAAGTCTAATTTATTTTGCATCTACATTCATCTGTCTGACTGTTTTTTTGTTTTTTTCTATGTGTGGGTGGTTTGGTTCTGAAAATTTAGATATTTTCGCAAGATATATTGCCACTAATGTGTGTACGGTAGGGCATTAAGCATTGATGTGTAGAAATATAAACTTGTTACCAATTCAAATATGCTTGAGGCAAATTCAAAGCCAAAAGAATGTCATTCGCCGTATTTTGTCTTGGAGAAACCTTTTTGTCTCCACCAAGAAATAGCAAAATACAATGAGTGTGTTTCTTTTGAGTACAAATAGGTCTGAAGCATATTTGAATTGTTAACAAATTTGTAAAAATTACTCCAATATTGCCATCACAAACTTCAAAGGAAGTGATGGCTTACAACTATTTCTATAACCTTTGAAATTTTGTTGTTGAGTGGCTCCAGGTGATACGTAAACATATAAGCACAGGTATGGCTGCATGGTTAAGAAGCTTGCTTCTCAACTGTGTGGTCTTGGGTTCAATCCTATCACCAGGCACCTTGGCCAACAATCTACTGTGGTATTGGGTCAGCCAAAGCCTTGTCGGTGAATATTGTAGATGAAAACTGAAAGAAGTCTGTCGTGTATGTATGTGTGTGCACATGCCCATGTTTATCTAGAGCAGTGTACAATGGAATGTCAAGTTGCATTATTTTATGCCGAGACATGATTTATTTTATCTTTGCTTATTGAATGGCAAAGTAGCAGAATGGATTACATGAATGCTGGGGTCTATTTAATAGACCAATAATGACTTTAGACGTATTACCCCAGCAGGGTTGCAGGGTCAAATGAACAACAAAGAGAATAATATCGTACAAGATTCTGGCAGTGTGTAAGCATACATATAAATATTTATCTCAGTATGAGTTAGAGGCTAATCAACCATCTAAGGGATATTTAATATAAAATATACCACTGGATGTGTACCTATATAGCATTATAAAAGGAGTTGGCAGAAATAACTTAGATTAAACTTAAATTAAAGTCATTCTAAAGATCATCAAAATCTCAAAGCTACAAGATAATCCATGATTAACTAAAAACAATGGAATTAAATAAGTCTCACATTTGACAGAATAATCTGAATGCTAAAGGGTTTAACTGCTACCCAGGATAATAGTAATAATACCCAGGGATTAGTAGTATAAATACTGGACAGAGAGATTGGCTTTAGAAGTTTTAAGGTAGAAAGATGACATTTACCTCTTTTCTTTGTCTGTAAATAAGAATCAAGATGTGCAAGACCTGCCTTGCTTAATTTACTGGTTATCAGGTCTGGAATATCAATCTGAAATACAGAAAGAATAACATACGGTTTACATAGAATCAAGAAATAAAAATAATATAGAATTTGGAACTGATTAACAGAAGAGTTAGCTTTTAATTAGCAATATCTGTCTTGAAATTGGAACAAATTAGTGAAGATGCTATTCTGTTGCTTCTCACTCTTGCCATGTACTAAACCTGCCCCCCCCCCACCCTCGCTTCTTATACACATTTGCAATCAACCCAAACATTTGTCATCTCTCATGACATTGTTGGAAGGTTTTAATGTAGATCTCTTTAAAACAAAAGTTTGTATCAGAAAATTAGAGACAATTTCAGGCAGGTTCATATCAGAAGAGTTAAAGCCTTAAAAATGTCACAACACAAATCTAAGAGGTTACATTTGTAAACACTAAAACACAAATGGTGAGGAGGATTAGGTCAGCCCTACCACTACTGATGTCCACACTATTGTGTTAGATTAACATCATCAGAGGAGTTAATACTTTTACATCTTATAATAGCACAAAAAAATTGCAAGCTATATTGTAGCTACATGTTCTAGAAACAATAGTCAAATATCTCTTTAGTGAGCAGAAACTTGGTACAGAGTGAGTGAGAGCAGGAGAAATCCTCAGAGAAAGAACTCTTTGTTAGTTCTTGACTTTCTTAGGGATCCAGGCCCACCTAAGAAGTGACTCCTGGGTGTCCTTCTGCTATTATATGTCATCTTTAGTGAGGATGGAACTTGGAATCTTTGGGTGACAAACTGGGTTTTCTTCCTTCTATAGCCACACAGATCACCTATGACACTATCATCATCATCGTTTAACATCTGCTTTCCATGCTAGCATGGGTTGGATGGTTCGACTGGGGTCTGGGAAGCCAGGAGGCTGCACCAGGCCCAGTCTGATCTGGCAGTGTTTCTACAGCTGAATGCCCTTCCTAACGCCAACCACTCCATGAGTGTAGTGGGTGCTTTTTACGTGCCACCAGCACAGGTGCCAGGTGAGGCTGGCAACGGCCACAATCAGTTGGTGCTTTTTACGTGCCACCGGTACTATCTTAATAAAATAAAAAACACAAAAGATAGTGTAGTCCTAGATGCATTGTGAATGAATACAAGAGGGGATTGAGAAAGCTGGAATGATGACAGGTGTTCGTGATCAGAAGAGACAAACACAAACCAACAAAACAATTATGATCATTCTGCTTCAATATATTTGACCAAACTTACACAACAACAGCACATTAGACAATAGAGTTTTCAAACATCTTCAATTTCTAAGATTTGGGGATTTTTTTCTGTGAAATATTGTTTTATTTTCACCATGTAAAAAACTTTTACCTTTTGTGCTCGTCTTAAGAGAACAGCAGCAAAAAACCGTAAACTGTTTCGCAGTTCTTGAACAAATTCTTCATCAATACTTAAATCTCTGTAAAATAAATAAAATATATTATATATATATATATATATATATATCATCATCATCATCATCATCATCATTTAGCGTCCGTTAAATGATGATGATGATGATGATGATGATATATATATATATATATATAATATATATATATATATATATGTCACAATGGAGAACCCAGCCATTCCATGGAGTACCTAGCCATGCCATGATGGAGTACCTAGCCATGTCACAATAGAGTACCTAGCCATTCTACAATCGAGTACCTAGCCATGCCATGATGGAGTACCTAGCTGTGAATTTTTTGAAATATAATTTTATAGCGTTAAAAACTCCAAAGTAATGTTTGAATGTCTTGTCAAAATTTTTATTGATAATTTTCTTATAAACTACGTATGTAAGAGTAGTTTATAATTTTTCGCTAATTTTCAACTTTAAAACTTTAACTTTCCAAGAACTGGCTATTATTTTTATTAAATCTTCACTGCACCACAAAGTTATAGAGACTGAGGATCACTCTATCAAAACACAGAAAAACTAATGAATATTAAAGGATTACCAAAAACACTACCTTTGTTCTAATTAATTTGGAAAATAATATATTTAGTAAAAGAAACAGGACAGACAAATGTTTATACACTGACATTATATCATTTATACAGGACGTTACAGAAATGTAAAAAATATTTGGAAAAAGCAAAATATAGTCCTTGATTTTTGAGAATCTGCACCAGTCCAAACTCTAATCCATTGTACATCTGTTATACAGTTTATCCAAGCATCTTCTCATCCACTGTATATTTAGTAAAATAACTGTCATTATTAAGCTGAGATTTAGAACCAAAATTCACTTGAAATTTTGAAGATCACTTTAAACACAAAGTTTATATCATAGAATAATGAGTCATCTCAGGTATGGTGATTTGAAAAGGTTAACCCATTTGATAGCAACCTGGCTGAAACCGCATCTGGCTCTGAAGTACAAATGTCTTGTTTTCATAAGTTCTCAATTAAAATCTTCCACCAAACCTTAGTCGCAATCATTAGCTTAATGATAACTAAGTTATTTTACTAAATTTTATGTTATAATTAAAATTAATTGGAAAAAAAAACACAGAGCATCTCAGAAGAAATATGGTAATGAAAGGGTTAGATAGATGAATAAAGTTATAAATCTGTCCACTTACTTGAACCAAGAATAGATGAATTCTTTAAAAACCAATTCAAGTAACTAGAAAATACAAAATTTAAAAACAGCTGAATTGACAATATAAAATAAAATATTTTTTTAATAAGAGTGAGAGAGAAATAAAGAAAACCATTTGTGAAAAGTTTAGAGATAAAATTATTCCAACAATATTAGAAATAAACGGGTTTCATTACAGGACAACAACAACTTTACGATGTACGTATATTTGTAACATATTCGACCCCTTATTGTAAGGGAATCTGAAATAGATTGGATCAGCAAACAGTTTGATTGTTGAGGCTTATAAACAAGAGCATCAATTCTTATTAGATTCATTAATCCAAAGGGCTGCCTCTGGCTGATGAGACATAATAATGTTGAAACGCCAGCTATCCCAGAGTTCTTTGAACTGTCCTATGAACACAAATTCAGTGTTGAGGAGTTGATCTTCTGTGATGGAACACAACAGTGATCAGCAGATTAACACCTGAATCTGCCAGGACATAACATGTATATCAGTCACGGCTCTGAATTTCGCTGTTCATGGTGCATCGCATGAGGATTTATTATGAAAAGCAGTCATCATCATCATCGTTTAACATCCGCTTTCCATGCTAGCATGGGTTGGACAAATGACTGAGGGCTGGCGAACCAGATGGCTGCACCAGGCTTCAATCTTGATCTGGCAGAGTTTCTACAGCTGGATGCTCTTCCTAACGCCAACCACTCCGAGAGTGTAGCAGGTGCTTTTTACATGCCACCGGCACGGGGCCAGTCAAGCGGTACTGGCAACAACCTCGCTCGAATCTTTTAATACGTGCCACCGGCACAGGGGCCAGTAAGGCGATGCTGGTAAGCAGTGTTTTATTTAAATTTCATTCAAAGTTTTCTGTGATTTGTTCAACGTTTCTTTTGGTCACTTCATATATTAGTCAGTAGAAATATATTCAGGAATAACTGAGGGTCATCATTATATTAACCCTTTAGCGTTTAAACTGACCATCATCCTCATCCAACGTCCGTTTTCCATGCTGGCATGGGTTGGATTGTTTGACTGAGGTCTGGAGTGCCAGCAGCTGCACCAGGCTCCAATCTGATCTGGCAATGTTTCTACAGCTGGATGCCCTTCCTAACACGACATCTGACCAAAATATTCTACCTGCTTTATGTTCAAACTGGACAGATCCAGCTTCTCACACCTACCCTACAATGTCATTTTAACAGTAAACAATTACATCATTGAAATTTCAAAGCTAGAAAATAATGCAGGATTTAATTCAAAGCCATATGAACAACAAAGCAACCTGAATGCTAAAGGGTTAAAGAAATATGAGACCAATTATATTGTTAATTAATACTACAGCTGTTAATTAGTTAATTGGCAATAAATATACATCATCCATTCAAACACGTAACAGGCTTTGGTTGTCAACATAATTACACTTTTAGTCTTTTAATTTATAATAATAACAACAACAATAATAATAATTCTTTCTACTGTAGGCACAAGGCCTGAAATTTGTGGGGGTGCATCTAGTCGATTACATCAACCCCAGTGTTTCACTGGTACTTAATTTATAGACCCCAAAAGGATGAAAGGCAAAATCGACCTTGACAGAATTTGAACTAAAAATGTAAGGACAGATGAAAGGCCAAGTAGTAGCAGTAGTAATAACAATAGTGATATTAATAATAATGCCAACAAATGTGAGGAAGTGGGAAAAGTGATTTACATCAACTCCAACTGGTACTTTATTTGATCGACCTCAAAAGGGTGAAATGCAAAGTCAAACTCAGCAGAATTTGAACTCAGAACATAAAGATGAACAAACAAAATGCCAAGAAATAATAATAATAACAATAATAATAATATGCCTTCCAGTTGATTATTCAGATGACAACGTGTCTCTAAAAGAAATAAAGAAACTTTCAAAATACAAAGACCTGGAAATAGCAGTAACTAGAATGTGGAATCTAAAAACAGAAACATTTCTAACATAGTAGGTGCATTAGGCATGATAAAAAAATATTCAGACAAATACATAACAAAAACACCAGAACTTACAAACATACAGAAAATTGCACTACTGGGCACTACACACATGCTACGCAAAACACTTTCAATACAGTAACCATCAGAGCATCACAACAAAACACAGCACATACCCAAGGCACACAGAGCTGCGCTCGGTAGTGAAGTGAAAGCACGCTATAAAAATAAAACTACTGAATGATAATAATAATAATAAGCAAGCACAATGAGACATGGAAATAAAGAAGAAACAGGACAACAACCTGGCCATCATAATTTGGGGATATGTCCATCCAAGGTGACAAAGAGATGATGGCAAACCATCCAGACATTATGATAAAAGACTGGAAAACAAACTCAAGCACACTGATAGAACTCTGCAATCGCTTTTGGTGAAAATATTTACCAGAAGGAGATGGAGAAATTATCAACAGAGAAAGACCTTGAAATATATTTGAGAAGTGAAACTGGAAATAGTACCACTTGTAATCAGAGCATTAGGCATGATTAAAAGAAATATGAAAAAAGACGCAGAAACTATATCAGGACTCACAACGCTACACACTACCACCCCACCCCACCCACCCCTAAAAAATAACTCTGCAAGGAACAGTCCACGTCTTACACAAGTCTATCAGTTCAAGAGGACAGTTTCTGAGTAGCAGATCAATCTTCACACACAACAACCACCACTTTGTACAACGAATATCCAATAATCTAAAACAACACAAGCAACAAATATGACACAAGATTAAGGCTTAATAATCTATCTCTTATTATAAAAGGCAGATTTTATCTGCCTCCCTTTGGGAGTTATACAAATCTACAATATAGGATTTCTTCAATTACAATTTACCTAGCATTTTTAAGAGTACAATGCATCGCGTCATGCCAGGTCCAGTTTTTTAAATTTAAACTCCAATTAAGCAAAATTTACAGAAAACTCACATTCTGGTGTGTGTGTCAAATGCTTTTCTTAGTCTGGTTTACACCACATGCAAACGCACACACACAGTGGGCAACGAATAAAGTGAAACTAGATGTAATATTTGTTTCTGTCTATCACGCTGATAGATACATGAGTAAAATGTATGGGAAGCTAAGACATAAGTGTGAGTGAAAATGTTCTTGGAAGAGAGTAAATTAGCGACAGAGTGATTTGAGGAAGACTTTACAGTAAATAACCGTAGTGGCTTGTGTTAGTAATAAAGTAAACATACACTCATACATACATACATACATACATACATACATACATACATACATACACACACATACACACACACATACATACATACACACACACACACATACATACATACATACATACATATACATACATACATATACATACATATACATACATACATACACACACACACACATACACACACACACAGTATTGAAGCTTGAGAACAATCAGATACATTTGCAACACATCTGTTGAAAATATTATTGTTCACACACATACATATACATATATACATACAGACAGACAGACAGATAGACACACACACACACATGATCCAGCATGGCCACAACCTCAAGGCTGAAACATATAAAAGAATAACAGAATATAAATGTGTGCATGTGTGTGTGAGAGAGAGTGTGTGTGTATATGTATGTATGTATGTATATATATATAATAATGCGGTTTTTTCAACAGCTTGAACTAAAAGTCAGAGGGGAATGGGATAAGCTACTTATATTAACTTGCTATAAAAGCAGGTAGTAATTTTATCTTGTCCTTATTCATAGTGCAAGTTTTGAAGAGTGCATTTCGATTTTAACAGCTATTTTCTTCAAAGCTATGTTGGAAGTAACAAAGGAGCATATTTTGCTTTATGAGTTCAATAAAGACAACAACGCAACGGAAAGTACAAGAAATATTAATGCAGTATATGGGGATTGGACAATAAGCGTAAGGCAGTGTCAATGGTGGTTCCAGAAATTCCGAGCCATAAACTACAGCCTAGAAGATGAGCCTCATCCTGAAAGATCTGTAGAACTCGACAAGGACATCCTGAAAACCCTGGTGGAACAAAATCTCATCGTAACTGTTGAGGAACTAGCAGAGAAGCTTGGATTTGGTCATTCACCATTCATTGAGACCTGTGTGCTATCGGAAAAGTCAGCAAATTGGGTCAATGGGTTCCTCACGAACTTTCCGAGTCTAATTGCATGCAGAGAGTGAATGTATGCTTTTCTTTGCTGTCACATCTCACCACTACTGCGCTATGTATATCTATATATATAAAACTGTAGTTGTGTGAGTGTCTGTCCCCTTCGATTTAGATTCCTAACTACTCCCACATTTTGCGGTGCAGTTTAACCAAATTCGGGTAGCTTATAGTCGTGATTCATATCGGGCCCGTCTGAGTATTAGCGCGCGTCTACGATGAGTCTACGATTTTAAAAATAATTTAACATCATTTTTTTATTCCATTTTAATGCATAATTTTTCGTGTGTCGATGGCGGCGGAGTTGGCGTCCACACTCACACCTGCACCTGTGGGGAAGAGAGTGTAAGGAAATCAACGTCGTAATGCGTTGTCAAGGAGACCAGCGTTCTTTTAGAACAACGACTTCATGGCTTGAAGACACCAAAACAGAAATGGCTAAGAAAGCGTCTACATGAGTCTACGATTTAAAAAAAATTTACCATCGTTTTTTTTTTCCATTTTAATGCATTTTTCGCTATTATATAAGGGAAGTAACTCTCTAAAAATGTCTACGATGAGTCAACGATTTAAAAAAAATTTACCATCATATTTTTTCCATTTTTAATGCATTTTTGATATTTTTTGGCTATAACTCTCTAAAAATGCTTATATAGTTATTTCCCTTACAAACCCGAGCAACGCCGGGCGATACTGCTAGTATATATATAAACGGCAAAATGTCTGTGTGTGTGTCCTTTATACAAATCCACAATTTTTCAGTTAGAGGCCTCGCACTTTCTATGGTCATTTAAAACCATCCAAGGGTGGTCGTGCACATTTTTACATTTCCCCAGTCACCCCCGCAAAGCCATTAAAAAATCAATAGAAGTTACTTTTTTGTGAATTTTCAATCCAAAACCCAATGAAAATGCCTGAAACTTGATACGCCAATTAAATGCCAGCTAGCTGTATGTGATTGGTCGGAGATTTGGACAGTACTCGCATGTATGTGTGCACGCACGCAGCTGTATATACATGCACTAGCACTATGACCCAGTGTTGCCGGGTCATAGTGCTAGTAGAATAATACAACTGATTACACACATTATCAACAAGAAACAAGGAAACTAAACCCCTTAACAAAACTGGTGCAGCAGACTAACAGAAGGAGTTTGCTTTCCCCCAGTCTACACAAAAATAAGAACACCCTGTTGCAACACACCTCAAGGACACCATTGAGGTGCACCAGTTGATGCAGTTGAAACTTGCATTAAACTACCAAAGAAAAGCCTATAATAATTCTTTCATATTCTGGCACAAGGCCAGCAACCTTAGGTGGGGATAGAGGGGTAGGTCAATTGCACTGAAACCATGGCTCAACTGGTACATATTTCATTGATCCCATAACAAGGAAAGGCAAAGTTGCCCTTGGCAGCATTTGAACTCAGAATGCAGAAATGAACAAATTACTTGCAGTATTTTGTCTGACATGCTAACGAGTCTGCCACCTTGCTACCTTAGCAGCAGCAGTAGCAGTAGTAGTAGTAGTAGTAGTTATTGTTTCAAATTTTTACCACAAGAGCAGCTTGGGGGAGGTGGGGATGAGTCAATTACATCGGCCCCAGTGTCCAACTGGCACTTATTTCATCGACCCCGAAAGGATGAAAGGCAAAGTCAAGCTCAGCAGAATTTGAACTCAGAACATAGTGATGGGTGAAATACCGCTAAACATTTCATCCAGCGTGCTAACAATACTGCCAGCTTCACTGCCTTACAATAATTCTCCTTTTATTGGCCACAGGGGCTAAGTAAGGAACACTCTACTCAGATGTTATAAAGAGAACATTTGACACAACATCAAGGTGAGATTCATTCTCAAAGCAAAACATTCATTTCAAACAGAAATTAAGGAAGTGTTAAATATAAAAATGTGTGAAGCAGATATTTACCTCACCAACAGCTTTGTCTACACTCTGTGGAATATTAATACCATTCCAAGGCTGGAAAGCTAGAATATTCAGCTCAGGTCTTTTAGTGAAGAAAAAAATATATATAAAAACAGTAAATCAACGAATAGAAACAGGAAAGAGCTGAGTAAAATGAAATAAATACAGTGAAACCTTGGAGTGCACTCTGCTGCTAGGATTCAGTTGAGGTAATTGTTGTTCCTTCGCGAGCCATGCCTGGCTCATAAGGGCCAGTTTCCCGGTTTCCTTGGCATATAGGTTCCCCACCTGAACGGGACGCCGGTCCGTCGCAAGTGAGCTGCAAGATGCAGGAGGAAAGAGTGAGAGAAAGTTGTGGCGAAAGAGTCAGCAGAAGTTCGACATTATCTTCTGCCGGAGCCGTGTGGAGCTTAGGTGTTTCGCTCATAAGTACACACATCGCCCGGTCTGAGATTTGAACCCGCGATCCCTCAACCGCGAGTCCGCTGCTCTAACCACTAGGCCATGCGCCTCCTGTTGAGGTGATTGGTTTGACTTTACCTCCCCACCCAATAGTCTTAAGGGAGTTATTAGCACTACCTACCTTTCTGACTGAATGATTCACATAAATAATAATCAATGTGTATGACATTTTGGTAGAGGGAAATAGTCAGTAGTACCCTCTACTGCAAGAATTTCTTGTCTTATTTCCCTATAGATTCAGCCATCAAAATTCATTCATCAGCAAATAGGAATTCCTATGGACAGCCAGTCTTAAACTCTTCTGTGATGGCCAGCAAGGGACTACGATGATGATGACAATGACGCAACAACTGATTCTCATTATTGACTGACTGTATCTTTGTACATAACTCCTACATCTCTCACAAGCCATTATTCATCTACACCTAAGCTTCCTTAAGGATCTCCAAATTATTGAGAAGAGCAGCATTTGACAGGAGTCAAACACCTCCAAGTCAATGAAAGCCAGGAATAGTGATTTATTCTTAGGCAAGTATTTCTCCTGCAGCTGCCTCACAAGAAAGCTTACATCTGTAGTACCTATTTCTTTATTACCCACAGGGGGCTAAACATAGAGGGGACAAACAAGGACAGACATAGGTATTAAGTCGATTACATCGACCCCAGTGCGTAACTGGTACTTAATTTATCAACCCCGAAAGGATGAAAGGCAAAGTCAACCTCGGCGGAATTTGAACACACAACATAACGGCAGACAAAATACCTCTAAGCATTTCGCCCGGCATGCTAACGTTTCTGCCAATTCGCCACCCTCATCTGTGGCACCTCTTCCAGGCACAAAGCCAAGTTGCAACTCATCTAGGTCAATCCTAACATGGATCAATCGTGCTATGACACTCTCTCCATGACTTTCACAACTTGAATTCTTTTAATTAAATAATTAGACAAAAACATTGAAACAAAAATAAATACAAGTACTAAAGTCAATATGATCAACTAAATCCCATCAAGTCTATGCTCCAGTATAAACAGTCTAAATCAATTAAAAAAGTATTTGAAAAAGATATGAGTTCCCCAAACTAACCAAACACAGAAGGTAATAGAATGAAATATATGTATATTACCTGTGACGAGGACATTTTCTTTGTCCACAAACACTACACATAGTTTTCATTAAAGACAGTTCTTCTTCTTCTTTCTGTAAAATTAAAGTTGAAATTATTTCTAATTTTTATTAAAATTTTCAAATCCACAAAAATGAAAAAAAAATCTAGAAATAAAAAAAACAGAATTTATCAACTGATTTCTTTGAGAAAAAAAAAAGAAAAAAAGAAAATTTAATTGGAAAGCAAGCTTCTTACTACACAGTCATATATATATATATATATATATATATATAAGCCCCCGGCCCATCAGGAATCACTGCTGAGATGCTTAAAACATCTGGTAGTATGGGCTATGGCCTAGTCACCCACATTGTAAACCAGCTAGTTCATAATGGAGTCATACCCAATGACTGGCATAGCAGCACCATAGTCAACTGCTACAAAAGTAAAGGTGATACTCTAAATAGAAATAACTACAGGGGTATTAAACTGTTGGATCAGATGATGAAGGTCACAGAGAGGGTCGTAGCCCATCTCATTAGGGAGAGAGTCTGCTTAGATGAGAGATGAGATGATGTTCGGTTTTGTGCCGGGTAGAAGCACCACTGATGCCATATTCCTGGTTCAACAACTGCAGGAGAAATACCTAGCTAAAGATAAACCCCTCTACATAGCTTTCGTGGACTTGGAGAAAGCCTTTGACAGGGTCCCCAAATACCTTATCTGGTGGGCAACGCAGAAACTGGAGATTAACGAATGGTTAATAAGGGCTGTACAGGCACTATACAAAGAGGCCATTAGCAAGGTTAGGATTGGCAATGAGTATAGTGAAGAATTCCGGGTAGAAGTAGGGGTCCACCAAGGTTCAGCCTTCAGTCCCCTTCTATTCATCATAGTCCTCCAGGCAATAACAGAGGAATTCAAGACGGATTGCCCCTGGGAGCTCCTCTATGCTGATGACCTGGCCCTCATAGCAGAATCCCTACCGGAACTAGAAAAGAAATTTTGGGTATGAAAGCTAGGTTTAGAATCAAAAGGCCTTAGAGACAATGTAGCAAAGACCAAAGTTATAGTAAGTAGGAAGGCAAACACACCAGGTAGGTGGCCCTGCTCGATCTGTAGAAAAGGTGTAGGTAGAAACTCCATAAGATGTACCTAGTGTAAGCTATGGACACATAAGAAGTGCAGCAACATCAAAGGAAAATTAACCGAGAAGATAACTTTTGTGTGTGGCAGATGCACAGGGCCAATAGACACCATTGATACTCAGAAAACAGATTCCATTACACTCCTGGGGGAGAAACTAGAAGTAGTTGATAGTTTCCGCTACCTACGTGACCAAGTTAGTGGTGGGGCTGGATGCTCAGAGAGTGTTACCACTAGAATAAGAATAACCTGGGCAAAGTTTAGAAAGCTCCTATCCCTACTGGTGACAAAGTGTCTCTCGCTCAGAGTGAAAGGTAGATTGTACAATGCATGTGTACGAACTGCCATGCTTCACGGTAGTGAAACATGGGCTGTGACTGCAGAGGACATGCATAGACTTGAAAGAAATGAAGCTAGCATGATCCGCTGGATGTGTAATGTCAGTGTGCACACACAACATAGTGTAAGCAACCTGAGAGAAATGCTGGACATAAGAAGCATCAGAAGAAGCAGATGACACCTTTGCACCATTCAGGTGACAACCTTCCAACCCATGGGTCTGTTTGGGCACTCATTGTTGGCAAAGGTTCAGGGGACACAGAGGAAACACTGAGTCTGTTCTCTGACATGCCAGTCCCCCACACAGTACTAGAGCAATGTGAAATAAAGTATTTTGCTCAAGAATACAACATGCCACCTAGTCCAGAAACTGAACCCATGATCTGACAATTGCGAGCCCAACAGCCTAACCACTAGGTCACATGTTTTTACCAAAGCATACTAATAATTTAATATAGTAAACTTTGTACATAATTTGAATAATTTTCTGCATTTCTGGGGTTTTTCTTTTTCATTTTTTATTTTACTTTAATGAGATTTTATACCAAAGTTACCAAAATACAAACACAGAGACAGCAAAGAAATTAGAAATTATTCATGCATTTTATAAGCGTTTATTTATACTTACGACTATTTTCCGATTGTACATAAACAATAAATTAGGGAGCAGGGAGTCCTTACTGTCAGAAAGTAGAAAGAAAATAATCTTTAATGAAGGATAACAAGAAAACAGAAATTATTGAAACCATTAAAGAATTTAGACAAAAATTCTACAATCAAAGTCCAAATCAGATTTAAATAATTTATCTTAAAAATTCCTTTTGTTTTTTTGTTGTTTTTTTTTTGTTTTTTTTATATTATGATCATCCTCATTTAACATCCAACTTCCATGCTGGCATGGGTCAGATGGTTGGACAAAATCAAACAAGCCAGAGAGCGGCATCAAGCTCCAGTGTCTGCCTTGACATGGTTTCTGCAATTGGATCACCTTCCTAGCACCAACCATTCTACAGAGTGTACAGTGTGAGTTTTATGTGGCACCAGCACTTATGAGATCTTCAAGTAATTTAAAAGGGAAATTCCCTTAACTGAGTGGAAGGTGTAGCAGAGAAGCTAAAGTATTATAGAGGGACAGGTGTCTGGCTATAGAGAAGATGCAGCCCCAGATGGAAAGAGCGATGGCAGTGATGGGGTGTCAGGGGGTGCCCTCAATATACAAGAAGGGGGATTATGAAAGAGAGAATAGGAACAGAAGATTAGGAAGGGTGGGTGGGTAGGTAAGTTTTTGAGGGTGTGAAATGAATGAAAAGCGCTACAGTTAGAAGTGTGATGGTGAAGTGAGTGTTAAAGAGATGTAGGGAAAGCTTGAGAACAACAGATGGAAGCAGGGGCAGAGCTATAATATGATTTTAGGACCTTAGTTTTGTTGAGAATGATGGAGCTGCATAATCCCAATGAATCACCAACCATTTTGGTTCTTTCTTGTCCCTTCCATCAAACTCAGTTGATGTAGGTCACAGATCAGTCTTTACTTCTACGTCCCGTGTCTTCCTTGGTCTCCCTCTTCTACAGGTGCCATCTACCGTTAGTAAGCGGCGCTTCTTTAGTCAGCTCTCCGCATCCATATGTATCACATGTCTTACTAGCAGAGTCGTCTTCCTTACACACTACATCTAATACCTGTTATGTTCAATTTTTCTGTAAACAGACTGCACTGATCCAAGAACAAGATTATCAGCAGAGACGAGTTGCCATGGGCAACCAGTCTTAAACTCTTTTGTTATGACCTGAAGGTCATACAGACAGGACAGAGAACCGAACCCTTGTTAACTCCTCCTTGCACACAGCTTGACCATCTCCCACAAGGCATTCATCAACTCCTAGCACTCTCGATAACCACCAAGTGAGAGAGAGAGAGTGCTGGTGACCTGTCAAAAGCTTTCTCCAGATCAATGAATGCCAGGAGGGTCTTTACATTTTATATTAATTGTTGGTGTTGTTGTTGTTGCTGAATAGTCTGAGACAGGGCTATAGAAATTACTCCGTTATTGGAGCCATCATCCCCTTTATTGTCAGAAGAGAAGTGTTGGGTTCAAATTCACTTGTTTTGTTATCTATGCAGATCCTAAGCTTAATTCTACATGCTTCAATCAGGGGACAAATACAGAATTTGGGAAAATATTAATATTATACAAGTTAAACCACCATCCTATTCCAAAAATTTTATCTGTCATCTATTTCATGCTGAACTAGAACAAATTTTCGCCCTTAGCTGCCACAAGATTTAGTAGACACAGCTTTATTATTATTATTATCATTATTATGGATATATTGTCCAAAGATTCTGTTGTTGCAGGGCCTTCACTACTGGTAAACAAAAGAGAGAAAGACCTTGATAATCTCAGACCGGTGACTTGTACTAACTACTTCCAATAGGGCGTACTCTTCTGGGAGACACCCAGGGACCAGATGAAAATGTTAAGCCAGGTAATGGATTAAGTTTTACATCTAATCACAGTAACACTCTGTAACTGCTCTTCCACAGTTTCTATTGACGAAATTCTTCTATCAACCAAATCCCATTCCCAAAATTGGAGTCAAACTAAGGCAATGACAAAAGACATTTGACCAAGACACCACACAGTAGAATTGAACTCGTTGGGTTGCTACATTACAGGAGTCGGGCAACTAATTGGCTCAATTTTACATGGATTGTTGGAAGAGATGTTTTGTAGATAGATTCACTTGTTATTGCCAACCTCTCCACTATATTTGTTAAATTTTTCACATCAATATGATATCAGATAGAAGGACTCTGAAGGAGAGGAACAACAGGAACAGAAAGTTCAAGGCCATCAAGACTCTCATTGGAATGGTATTTCAGAAGAAAAGCAGAAGGGCAACGGTACGAAGCACCTAGGGGTAAGAATTCAGAAAGTTTTGTGACTCTATGAAGGTTAATTACAGCAACACATTAAAAAACACTCAAGTGAAAGTTTTAAATGGTTTAAGGAAGCAAATAACAGTGTCATGATCCATTTTACATGGATCCTGCAAGGGCGAAAATTGGAGGGAATCCTCAAACCAAACACCTAAACTGAATGTTACCCCCTTTCTTTGGGGTGGGGGTGGGGGCTTTAAATGGAGTAACGGTCTGCATTAACAGTCTTTAAGGCTCTCAATATGGTTAATGGTCCTCTTGAAAAACTGCAAGTCAACAGCTGAAGGTGAAACATGTGCAGGGAGGGAATTCCAGAGAACTCAGTGGGAAAAACTGAATAATGGGGTTAGTGGAAGGGTGGGGTAGCATGGCGTGTATACAATAAGGGTGAAGAGAGGAGAGAATGAAAGAAAAGGAACAGCGATTCCTGTGGCAGCAGTAGAAAAGCAAAGAGGAGAAGGTGGAAAGTTTGTAACAGATTGGAGCCCAGTAAACTCAGACATGGGTCAAGTGTTGAACCAGTTGATGGTTTGAGTTGACAATTTGAGGAGTAAGGGTTCAATACTATGTGTACTCAAATTTAAGGACCAATACTGCCATGTCCTTCAGAGTGAAGGTGTTTGTGAACTTAACACCAGTTACCTCAAGGCTAAACAGTAAGATCTCCTGTCCATAGTAAGACAGTGTAATAGATGCATCCGGAAAGAAAGAGATTACGTGAATCTTTTTTCTTTTAGTTTGAGAAATAAAACCATTGTCTATAGACTTCTGAAGACGTCCTGTTTTAAGAACTGGTTGAATTAAATGCGTTCAATATTTTGTTACAGACATGGAGACACATTCACTTCTACCCACTTTGATTGTGGAAGGGCCTTTGGGTCACCTCATTACCATTATTTATCACTTCACAGCTCCTCCTAATTCAGTTCTCACTCTCATCACAAAATAGCCATGTAGCAGCCCTGCAACAAGAACCTGTTCTTGCCCCACTTCCTTCTGTCACCTGCCCCTCCCTTTGGATTTCATATGTTTGCAAGCTGCATGGTGACCTCATTGGTGCTAGTGGTACAAGAAAAGCAACCAGTCCACTCTGTAAATTGGTTGGTTTTTAGGAAGGGCATCCAGCCACAGAACCCATACCAAAGCAGACACTGGAACAGGATGTAGACCTTAAACCCATTGAACCCTGTCTAATCATCCAACCCAACATGGAAGAGGCACTTTAAACAATGATGAGATGAGATACAGATTCACACATACATGTACAGGATTTTATATATATTTGATAAATACAACTGTTATTTGTTAATATTTTAGCAAATGTTCTTCATTGAGTTATCATTACCGGTCTGTTACTGACGACAGATAAGGTAGACTTACCTTAAGATGAAGTAGGCAACAACAATGCCAAATATAAATGACCACACCAACAGAAATAGATGAATGTAACTGAAGAATAAGAATAATAATAATAATAAATAATTAATAATATATCATTTATAACAATAATGTTATTATTTGGAAACAATCAGTAATCACTTTTTCATTGTTATAGAGTTTCTCTTCAATGAGGTCTTTCAGAAAATATTAACTGAACGATCAAACATTCTGGGGAATTCTATAACAGAGTCTATCATCAGGTATTACCAATATGTGTTTCTTTATTAACCACAAGGGGCTAAACATAGAAGGGACAAACAAGGACAGACAAATGGATTAAGTCGATTACATCGACCCCAGTGCGTAACTGGTACTTAATTTATCGTAACTGGTACACACATACAAGCCTCATTTCTAATCTTTTGTGAAAACATGAACCATGTCTGTCTTGGTGAAAAAAAAAAGAAAAAGAAAGAAACCTTATCTCTGCTAACCCATTCTATCAGGCTGAGTAAAAAATAAGCAATGTTTTGAAACAAGATATTCATCACAATAAATTTCAACAATGTGGAAATTTTATTCATCAAAGTAAGTACTATTACAATCAACAGATTTTTGCCAACGAGTTACAAGTTTATTCTGGTAACATAAAAATCTGGGGTTTTGGAGCTGGTGAACTCTTTGAATGTACTTTCAGCATCAGTTTGATTTTTGAACTTCTCTCGCAGGAAACTTTTAAAAGTGGTAGTCAGTAGTAGAAAGGTCTGGGGAAGAAGCTGGATGGGGAAGAACTTCATAGCCAAATTCCCACAAATTCTGGAGCGTCATTAGTGAAATGTGTGGTTGAGCATTGTCATGATGAATGATTTGCCCTCTTCTGTTGACCAGTCTGGGACAGAGGAGTAGCAGTTTTTTGTTCATTTTGGCAATTTCAGGGCAATATATTTTTGCAGTTATGGTTTTTCAGGGTTTTAAGAAGTTATAGTGGATGAGTCCAGCAGTACACCACCAAACATTCACCATAACCTTCTTTGTGAAGAGCTCAGGTTTAGGGAAGGTTTTTCAGTGCTTCATTTTGATCCAACCACTGCAAAGAATGTTTTTCATTATTGTACAGAATCCACTTTTCTTCATAAGTTACAATATGGCCAAGAAATGGATCGGTCTGGTTACGGAGAAGTGTCAAGCAAATTTCATATCTGCGCATTTTCTGATTTTCATTCAAATTGTGTGGTACCCATTTGTCGAGCACTTTTTGATTTTCTGATCGCTTGCAAATGGTTGCATGCAGTTTTCTGGTTAATTTGAAGTTTTTTTGCCAGTTCTCAAGTGGTTTTACATGGATCTTTCTCAATGACAGTCTTTAATTGACCATCATTGATGACAGGCTCAGGTCTCTACTGTGAAATTGTTTAAACTATTTTCAAGCTGACCACTCACTGGTCATTTCCTCACCAAACTTTTCGTTGATATCATGAGCAGTTTCAGCTGCTTTACGTCCTTTTTTGAAGTTAAATAGTGAAATTGCTTGAATATTGCGCTTTGACAGTTCCATTCCAGATGATTGTAACAATGTTGAAAGAAATATCAATGTTAATTTATTGATGAATTTGGGCAAGTCTATGTCTGTATTATCAGACAACTGTAAAAACATGTTTATAAAATATTCAAAATTCTACAAAAGTCTGGTGCAAATTCTTCATGATTCTAAACGCTGCTTACTTTTTACTCAACCTGATAGAAATGGTGGAGGAAATTTACCATATCTAGATATATGTAAATCTTCTTATTGGAAAGGTTATTACACCAATAACAATAAGAAACATGCACTGGTTCAATATTACTTCTTCATTGTTAGCCAAACCAGTGCATGTGTTTATTATTGGTATAATGACCCTCCCAAGACACAAGATTTGTTATTAACATGTTGTCAGAGAATTGTTTTAATAAAGTCTTGTTTGTTTGCTAAGATTTTTGCTGCAAATAAATTTCAGATTCAACAAAATATTTTGCCCTCGTAATACCATAGTAACAAACTGCATAAATTTTATCAGCCTTATCTGGCTTCATACATCTGAAATATCTTTGAAACTGGATAATGAATTTATTAGAGACCTTTGCATTAATTACTCTTTAACATAAAAAGCACCGTCCGAATGTGGCCGCTGCCTGACTGGCGTCCGTGTCGGTGACACGTAAAAGCACCAACCAATCGTGGCCATTTCCCAGCCTGCTCTGGCCCCTGTGCTGGTGGCACGTAAAAGGAACCCACTACACTCACGGAGTGGTTGGCGTTCGGAAGGGCATCCAGCTGTAGAAACACTGCCAAATCAGACTAGAGCCTGGTGCAGCCTCCATGGCTTCCAGACCCCAGTTGAACCGTCCAACCCATGCCAGCATGGAAAACAGACGTTAAATGATGATGATGATGATGATAGGAGGATTCATTCCAATTAATGGCAGTAAATTCTTCTGAAGTGTGACATTAACATCCGTTTTCCATACTGGCATGGGCTGGACAGTGGCAAAAGCTGGCCAGCCACAGAGCAGCATCGGGCTCCAATTGTCTGTTTTGGCATCGTTCCTATGGCTTGATGCCCTTTCCTAACACCCTTCATACTTTACAGAGTGTACTGGGTGCCTTTCACATGCTACTAGCATGAGTGCATCTTACGTAGCACCGGCACCTGCAAGACAAAGACCTCTCAGCTGAGAGAGGGAGTGAGGGAGCCCACGGACATGCCAGTATGTAGGGATGGCCATGATTTTACTTAGTCTAATGTGTCTTCTTAAGTACAGAAATCACCATAAGTCCAAATCCCTTGTCATTTCCTCAGTGAGGCCCTGCATATGAAGATCCTTTCTCACCCCTTCGTGGGTCTAACCCATCCACAATTAGAGCTCAGTACTTCTTTATGCAGCTATCCTCATCCATACACATCACATGACCAAACCATTGCAATCTTCTCTCTTGCACACAACATCTGATACCCCTTACACCCAGTTTTCCTCTGAAAATCATTCACACTCTGTCATGCACACACACACTGACATTACCCATCCCAGCAGAGCATGCTACTTTCATTTCTTCACATGTCCTCCTGTAGTCAAAGCCCATGTTTCACTGCCATGTAACATAGCTGTACATACACACAGACATCTTACAATCTGCCTTTAACTCTGAGGGACAGGCCTTTAGTTACCAACAAAGGTAGAAGCTCTCTGCCCAGCCCATTCTTATTCTAGCAATTACACTTTCAGAATTTCCTTCTCCACTGCTAACAGAAGCTATCTACTACTTCTAAGGATCCCCTCAGACATTTGAGGGAGTCTATTGTCTGTGCATTTTTAGTGCTTATTGTACCTACACATTTGCCACACACAAAGACTATTTTCTCCATTAACCTACCTGTGATACTGCTACACTTCTTATGTGTCCAAAGCTTGCACTGGGTACAACATACAGAGTTTTCACCAACACCCTTCTTACATATTGAGCAGGGCCATCTCCCTGAAGATACTTGTGATTTGTTTGTTTTCCTACTTACTAGGACTTTGGATTTTGTTAAATTAACTCTAAGGCCCTTAGAGTCCAGGCCTTACTTCCACACCTGAAATTTCTTCTCTAGGTCAAGTAGTAATTCAGCTACAAGAACAAGGTCATCAGTAGAGGAGCTTGCATGAAGCAGCCAGTCTTGAATTCCTCTGTTATGGCCTGGAGGACTAAAATAAATATGATGGGGCTGAGAACTGATCCTTGGTGAATTCCTACCTGTACATTGAATTCATTGCTATACTCGTTGCCAACCTTTACCTTACTGGCAGCATCCCTCTACATGGCTTGTATAGTTCTCATTGACCACTCATCTATCCCTTGCCCACCAGATAAGGGTGTTGTGGACCTCGTCAAAGACTTTCTTCACATCAACAAAAGCCAAGTACAGAGGTTTATTTGGGGCTAAATACTCCTTCTGCAGTCACCTTACCAAGAATATAGCATCAGTCATGCTTCTCTCAGGCACAAAACCAAACTGCATCTCATTTAGGCTAACATCATGATCTTCTCTCATACAAAGTCTTGGCATCTGAAACACTTCAATCCCCTTGTCATCATGCTACAGAATACTGACAAACTTCCACTTTTCTGTTTCCCTTCTGGTTAAGAATACCTGTCTCTCAGCCTCCCTTCTGGCTATCTGTTATAGTTCCCTGCTATCACCACACTTCAAGTCCTTCCAGCCCTGTTTCTTTTCTCTAACGGCTCTGTCAACTATACTGTTGCACCAGCATATCACCTTAGGGAGAGGAGACTTCCACTAGCCACACATTTGGCCAGTGGCCTTCGACAGGTTGTCCCATAGGAACCTCCAGTTGTTCTCGTCAAGTGCTTCAAGTAACACATCTCTAAATCTCTGACTATTCAGAGGATCCTTGAGCTTCCAGACCTCGTTTTTCCACACTGGTTGTCATCTTGGCAGCCTTCTAGCCCTGAGTCTGAAGTTGCTTTTGCTGTAATCTATAACTTCAAGAAGTCAATAACTAACCACAGAAATATTTCAAACTGAGTTCTCACAAACAGAGCTGTTTGACCCATGTTTTATAATAAATGACAAGCAGGTCCTCTACAGACCAGTATAAATAACCAAAGGACATTTGTTAAATCACAGTTTTACTGTTATTCATTAACATGACAATAACAGACAGATATAAAATTTCCAAAACTACAAACATATCTCGTGGAAGCCGTACATTATAGGAAAGCGAAGTCTGCCCTTGAACATTTTGGTGAAAGCACAGTTGTTGCCCTTGACATTAGGAAAACTTCCCCTGTTTGTCTAAATACAGTCATCTCTACAAACATATTCTGTTAGTTCTGTCCAAAACAAATGGCCAAGATTTAGTCACTATCACATCATCAACCGGTGGAGCTTTTCTTCACAACCCGAAAACCACAATTAAAACCATCGCAAAAAAAAAATCCTCTCACTAAAACAACATATTCGTCGCGAAGTGAAAACTTCTTCGCAAACGTTGGCTTTTCTTTCTGAAATCAGAAAATATTTCAGCTCTGAGCATCTAAAAACACAGCATTTAATACAAAGAAAACACTAAAATTGTACCCCAGTTATACACGCTGAAAATACAGTCGAGATCACTTTACATAGAAAACCTTACGTAGACTGAGAGGCCGACCTTTAACGAGCAACATTCTGCAGAATAGTGAATCACTTTCGATCTTTGTATTCCTCTTTGCCATTTATACTGCTACTACAATAGTCACTGCTCCTTTAAACCTACTCACTGACTACTTCCCCTATGTAAACCCACTCCTTGATTTTGTAGTTACCCATAGCATTTCCCCTTTTAAATATCTTCCAAACACAATTACTTTTTCTTAATTCAGCGCCCAAGAACTACAGCAATTATTTCACCAACCAATGAAGTAGAATAATTCAAAGAACAACATATTTGCTACGAATTTCCTTAATTCTCGTCAAGAAAATCTAATAAACAAATATTACAGCCTATCTCTCGTTGTCAACCCATCTTTCGAACTCTTATTTGTTTTAATTGCACGCACATAATCAATTAACAATAATGACGCCCCCCACATACAAAACTGACGCAACGTAATTAGATTTTCTATAAATACCTTTATATATAAGACATATAACAACTAGGTAAAATATAGTAATTGTAAAATCGAGCATTATTAAGCAGAAATACATAAATTGCGGAATTTCTGGAAACAGAAAACACTTGTAAACAACAAACGTATGGATGTGTGTGTGTGTGTGTATATATATATATAATATATATATATATATATATATATATATATATATATAATATATACACGGGCGTGTGTGTGTATGTGTAGGATGTGTTGGTCCAGTGGAAGATTCTAAGTAGACACATTAATAATTATGCTTTCATTACACGTAATTTTGGTTGAATAATGAAAATATAACAAAAACAAAAAAATGTTTTGTACTTACGTGTGGAAGATAATTGATGCAATAAACAACACCAAGACTGCTGACGTAAATTTCGTATGGTTCTGAGCATAGAATTTTATAAGATACCACGGGACAGCCATTTTATTATAATTAAACTATAATATGTGCGGAGTTTGGCCGAGTTTCACTGGAATGTTTTAAGTGGACATGTTCACCGTGAACGATTTACGACATAATTAAGTGCACTAGGGGAGATAAGCACGTCATTAAATATGTAGTGATTATGTCCCCTGTTATAATTGATAAGGTAATTAGTGTACAATAGCGTCGTTGGGTATGTGAACGTACTAAATTAATTTGGGGTTTATTGCTGACAGAAGCAGCGACAAGGGAAATGTAATTGTTCGATACCTCCCTGATCTGCACCTACTTCCTTCACTCATGACTGACTCCGGCTCCGCCTCCACCACTGTTCATTACTTATTGCGTTTCCTTCTATTCCCATCTCGATCCATCTGCCATTCACCTCTCATTCTCCTGCAAACTTCCTTATCTACCCTTACCATTTTACCATTTCTCTTATATTCACCTTCCCTTAGCTTGAGGGTGTAACTTCACAAATTTTCACCACCATCATCTTTCTTTTCTAAATGAAGTAACCGTATATCTCCTTACAACAAAACACCTGTTCCTGTCTCTTTATCACACTTTAATCTCTCGTCACTTGGTATTAAGCCACCCGACTACTCTCCCCACCACCACCACCATCATCTCAGTTGAAGGATCTTGTCCAGCAACTTACTTGGCAATCTCACTGGTGTGAGTGCCACCCAAAAAGCATCCACTCCACTCTGTAGAGTGGTTGGCCTAAGGAAGGGCCGACTGCCGACATTGGAGTTTGGTGCAGTCCTCTAGCCTGCAAGCTCCTGGAAAACCATTCAAACTATGCCAGCATGTAAAATGGATGTTAAATGATGATGATGATGATGATGATGACGTGTGTGTGTGTTTTTATCTTCCACTTAAAAGTGGATGTTGTGTTAGAACACCAATCCTGCATTACTTACCTTGAGAGAACCTCTCATATGGCTTGGCACTGCATAGAAGCACTCCTGTTTGTATTACTGACAGCCAATAGTTGTCCATACAACTGCTGGAACTCCTAGATCACATAATTTCATCCTTCATTGGGTTTCTCAATGGCAGATGTCCAAGTACCTATATGCACCACTAATATGTATATACAGGGTGATCAACCCAAGTGTAGACATTTATTTTACTTAAATTTAATTTACATTTCTTTTCTTATTTCAGGAATTTAATACTCTTAACATTTAAGGCAGAATTGAAGCTAATTTATTCTTGAAATTTAAAAAAACTTGAAGCGAGTATTTAAGTTAATATAAGTGGAATAAGTGAGGCACTTGAAGGACGATTCAAGAAAGAGAAAACTCTGAGTAAAATTTTCAAGATTTTGAAATCCACTGTCAGCAGATCAGGAATCTATAAAGTAACCAAACGAATAAAAGAGATTGGTCTTGCTTACCAAAAGTGAGGACTATTCCACCTTGACCAGTGAGAAGGAAAAAAACTCACAAAAAACATCAAAGAAAAGATCAGGTGTAACCCATAAAGAAGCAACCAAAAACTTGCTCAGAAGCTGGTACAAGCAATGGAACTATACATAATCTGTTGAAAAATAATCTTTAATTGTTCTGATACAATTGAAGCCACAAAGACAAAAAAATTGCAAAGTGCAAAGTTTCTTCTGTAAAAGCAGAGAGATGGCATGCAGCCACCAGTATTGTAAACAGATGAAAAGTCATTCAGTGTGCAAGCATTCCACAATCCTCAAAATGATTGTGTATATGCAGTAAAAAAAGGGGACATTCCTGTTGAACAAAGATTATCCTTTTGGTGGCAGAAACCTGCACCCATAATGGTGTGGGTGGGTGTAGGCATCCATAAAGGTGTGGGCATAAAAACCCCTCTAATCTTCATTGAAGAGGATGTAAAAATTAACCAACATGTTTATTTGGACATATGAAAGGATAAAATAGTTCCTTGGGTTATTGCAACAATGAGGGACAAAGATTAAACTCTCAAACAAGAAAGCACAGCATCTCATACGGCTAAGAAAGACCGAGAATGGTGTGGAGAGGATTTCAAGACATTCTGTTCAAAAGAGTTCTGGCCCCACTCTTCATCTAATCTGAATCTGATGGACTTTGGCATATGGTCTACCCTTGAGGGCAAAACCTGCGCTAATTCTCACACGGGTCTCAGAGCTCTTGAGCACCATTTGCAAAAACGATAGGCTGAAATCTCCAAAGAAACTGTTTGTGCCACTTGCTCCCAAGTTGTTCCCAGACTATGGTAGGTAGTCCCCACCATGGACGGATATATTGAAAATGAAATAGAGCATTTTAATCTACATTTTCTGGGCTTTATTTGAGCATATTTAAGTTCGATATATCATTTTGTATTGAGATGTTAATTGAATAAATATATGTCTACATTTCATCTGATCACCTTATATATCACCTCCATCAGCAGCAGCAGCCTCATTTAACATGCATTGTCCATGCTGGCACGGGTTGGATGGTTTGACAAGAGCTGGCAATCTGGGGGATTACACCAGACTCCAGTCTGATTGGGCACGGTTTCTACTGCTGGATGCCCTTTACAGAGTGTGCCAGATACTTTTATGTGGCACCACACAGGTGCTTTTATATAACACTGCACAGGTACTTTTATGTGGCACTGATATGAGTGCTTTTTACACAGCACTGGTACAAGACTCTGACAAGCTAATCCACTGCATCTGAGGAAAACGGCCTTAATACTTCTGCTCTTGGGCCTAACTTCTTTCTCAATACACTGGCACTCTCTCAAACATGTACATTTACGTTACACATCCAGTGGAGTATCCCAGCCTCATTCTTCTTTAACTTTTGCATGTCCTCTGCATTCAGGATCCATGTCTCACTATCATGTAGAATTGCTGTCTGTATACATGCATCATACAATCTTCTTTTCACTCTGAGAGAGAAAGCTTTCGTAGCCAACAAAGGTAACAGCTCTCTGAACTTCCTCCATCCTATTCTTATTCTAGCTATCGCAATCTCCATACATCCGTCCGCACTACTAATTTGGTCCTCTAGACAGTAGAAATTATCTACTACCTCTAATGAACCGCCAGGGCATCTGAGAGAATCAATTTCCTAAGCCTCTATAGTTTTTATGGATCCTGTGCATCTTCTACATATGAACGCTACCTTCTCTGATAACCTTCTTATTAATCCACTGCACCTCTTGTGTCCATAGCTTACACTGGGCACACTGTACGGAGTTCCTGCCTACACCTTTCCTACAAATTGTGTGGGGCCATCTACCTGAAGTGGGTAGGGTCTTGCCTGCTTTCTTGCTTACTAAAACCTTAGTCTTTGCTAAGTTAACTTTAAGGCCCCTAGATTCCAGGTTTTGCTTCCGCACTTGGAATTTCTTTTCTAGCTCTGATATGGAACCTGCTATGAAGGTAAGATCATCAAGATATAGTAGTTCCCAGGGGCTGCCAGTCTGGAATTCCTCTATTATGGCCAGGGGTACAATGATGAAATGCAGAGGACTGAGCCTTGATGAACACCTACCTGTACACCAAATTCTTCACTGTACTCATGGTTAACTCTCACCTTACTGACAACACCCCTACACATGATCTGTACAGTTTTACAAGCCACTCATCTGATCCTAGCCTCTCAGAACCCACCATATCACCCAGCAGGGTCCTCTATCAAAGGATTTCTCTAGATCAACAAATGCCAAGACAATGGTTTATTCTTTGCTAAGTATTTCCCTTGCAGTTACCTGACCATGAAAATAACATCAGTAGTGCTTATTCCTGAGGCAAAGCTAAACTGCCTCCCATCTGACCTAATTCTGCTCCTAATTAATTGAGCTATAAATCTTTCAAGAAAATAAATATTTTTTAAGGAAATTTCCTACAAATATACTTCGGACTATATAGATTCCGAGAACATAGGAACTTTTGGGGAAAACAATTGGGGGTTACTTTAGAGGACCGTTCCCCACTCGGGGATGTTTCAGAACAAGTCGTCCATATTTGTTTCAATTTCTCCATTTTGTGCGTTTGTGCATCCGTAGATTTCTACTGAAGCTGTCACCAGAAAACTCGTTATGCTAAAAATACCAGCTAAAGGTCTAAACGTTTAAACTTTTTTAATTACATATATGTGAGTGAGTGAGTGTGTGTGTGTGTCAGAGAGAAACAGAGAGGGAGAGAGAGAGAGGAAGAGAGAGAGGGGAAGAGAGAGAAAGAGAGAGAGAGGGGAAGAGAAAGAGAAAGAAAGAGAGGGGAAGAGAGAGAAAGAGAGAGAGAGGGAAAAAGAGAGAAAGAGAGAGAGAGAGACTAGAAATCTACGGATGCACAAACGCACAAAACGAGAAAACTAAACAAATATGGACTTGTTCCGAAAAAACCCTGAGTGGAGAACGGTCCTCAAAAGTAACCCCCAATTGTTTTCCCTACAAATTCCTAAGTTCTCAGAATCTAATATAGTCCGAGGTATTTTTGTAGAAAATTTCATTAAAAAATATCTATTTTCTTGAAAGTTAAGACGAATTGAATTGGACGCCGGTGAATTTTCCGAAATTCCCCAACCCACACCCTCCTAAAACACTTTCCTCAAAAGTTTTGTATATTCGGAATCTACATCATATAACACATATTGGTAGAAAATTTCGTTTAAAAAATATCCATTTTTCTGAAAGTTATGATCATCCAAAGTCGGAGGTGGGGGGTCAGGAATTGTAGTTACGCCCTATATGTTAATTAAACTGAGAGGTATAAATAAGTTTTTAAAGTTTCCAGTGTCAATATATCCATGATAATATAGTTTCTTAGAGCTGCTTATATATATATAACACGCGCGCGAGCATTCAGCCGTAAAACCGTGCTTAAATTAACTGTGGAGGCTTGGTGCATTTCCTTGGACAACCAGCTCCCGTCAAACTGTCCAACAGATGCCGGAAGGTGGACGTTACATGATAATGAGGTACTAGGGCGGCGAGCTGGCAGAAACGTTAGCACGCCGGGCGAAATGCGTAGCCGTATTTCGTCTTCCATTACGTTCTGAGTTCAAATTCCGCCGAGGCCGATTTTGCCTTTCATCCTTTCGAGGTCGATAAATTAGTACCAGTTACGCACTGGGTCGATGTAATCGACTTAAACCGTTTGTCTGTCCTTGTTTGTCCCCTCTGTGTTTAGTCCCTTGTGGGTAGTAAAGAAACAGATAATGAGGTACTACTAGCGAACAGTGGTCCCAGTGCGCACACGCGCAAGTTAGTCATAACTAGTCGAACCTTACTTTGTGTTTTTCTGTTATTTACTTTGTGTCTTTGTATTTTATTTACTTTGTTTAACAAAAATTATTTACTTGGTGTAAAAAAAATCATTTATAGTGTTTTATTTAATTTGCTAGGTAGTCGTAGTAGGATCGACTACTTACAACTAGCTAGCGCGGATGCGCGTGCCGGGACCGCTGTCCGCTAGTAGTACCTATTTCTTTATTACCCACAAGGGGCTAAACACAGAGGGAACAAACAAGGACAGACATAGGTACTAAGTCGATTACATCTACCCCAGTGCGTAACTGGTACTTAATTTATCGACCCCGAAAGGATGAAAGGCAAAGTCGACCTCGGCGGAATTTGAACTCACAACGTAACGCAGACGAAATACCGCTAAGCATTTCGCCCGGTGTGCTAACGTTTCTACCAGCTTGTACCTGATAATGATTGAA
Organism: Octopus sinensis; assembly: GCF_006345805.1. NCBI lineage: Eukaryota > Metazoa > Mollusca > Cephalopoda > Octopoda > Octopodidae > Octopus > Octopus sinensis. The sequence continues at coordinate 32,340,748 of NC_043000.1, forward strand.
TGAATGAATGAATGCATAAACGAATGACCTTTGGTAGAGTTACCTCCCATCAATTATAGCTCTCTTAAATCTGGAAAAGGTATTTAGTATCGGTGAGTGCTTGGACCCGCGATTTGCGATGTCTTCTTCGCGGATTTTGTTTCGTTGTCATCATACACGTTTATTTTATCATGCCCCGTTTTGTATCAAATATTGTTCTCACACAATAACATTTAACAGATATCTTGCAACACGAAAACAAATCATCATGAATGTCTTTGATCGTCAAACAAAACGTCTTCAACGTGAAAGGACATCGTTTGACCCAAACCAGGAAAAATATGAATATGTTAAAGATATTGTTGGCTTTCGTCTTGCTGATCGAATCTGTGACGTGAAGAGAAAGTTCGATACTGCACTCGATCTGGGCTGCGGTTATGGTCATGTCTCCAAGTGCATTTACAAAGATATGGTAGGAACTTTATATCAGTGTGATATGTCTCAAGGTGTTTTGCGCAAAAGTGCCGTGTCTTCTGAAGTACCGACTTATAAAGTTTTGGTCGATGAAGAATTTTTACCTTTCCGTGCAAATAGTTTGGATCTGTGTGTTAGCAGTTTATCTCTCCACTGGGTGAATGATCTTCCGGGAACTTTCCGACAGATTAATGAATGTTTGAAAAAGGACGGTTGCTTTATTGGATGTATATTTGGCTCGGACACCTTGTATGAACTTCGGGTGTCATTACAGTTGGCCGAAACAGAGCGAGAAGGTGGCTTTGCCCCTCATATATCTCCCTACACTGATGTCAGGGAACTGGGTGGTTTACTCACTCAGGCAAATTTCTCCTTATTAACAATAGATTTCGACGAAATCGTTATTAATTACCCTTCCATTTACGAATTAATGTTTGATTTACAAGGGATGGGAGAAAGTAATTGTGCTTGGTCACGCAAGAATTTTTTACATCGGGATTCAATGCTCGCCGCTGCTTCCATCTATAAAGAAATGTATGGCACTGAGAACAGTATACCAGCTACATTTCAAATTCTTAATTTTATAGGCTGGAAACCAGACCCTTCACAACCTAAACCTGCCGCAAGGGGTTCAGCAACAGTTTCTCTGAAAGACTTAAGTAAACTTGATCAATTAACGAAAGATAAATAATTTAAACTGTAGAAAAATTTATATTCTTCGAGAGAATTTGTTTTGTTTTATTTATTTATATTGGACTAAAGAAGGTCTTTAAAATATCGAATGTCTAGTTTATCTGTAATATACAAAGTTGAGATAAAATATTTTTTCACGGCAGTAAATTTTTTTTTTTTTTTTTTTGCTTTGAATTTCATTTATTATTGAGGTATAACGAAGTATTAAATACCCCCCCCCCACTTCTTTTTGCTTTTGTACTGAAACGAAATCGAAAGTAATTGAGTAAAAAAAATATTAAAGGAATTCAAATAAATTTAGTTAAGTAATTTATGAAAATATTAAGATATTCTTAGTCTGATATAAAATAATGACTTTGAAACGTCTTTACCATGACATGCACGAGCACCCCACATCATGACTGTGATGCTATTTTTACGAAGAATGGCCAGCAGCAACTCCACTTCGCAGGGTTCATTTCTCTACATCAACCATCACAAACTGATAGCAGCTGGTCAGGTCCCTGTAAGAAATAATCTTCATCTCCATATCTTTGAAGTTGGTGGCAATAGGCCAGTTGAGGGCTTCTGGTGCAGGTGGTGACACACCAATATGCTGGTCAGACACCATAATACAAGGCGAACAACATTATAGAGTGTAAGGTTTATTGAAACTAAATTCTGTCTTTGAGTTTCATGTCACGTAATCATCAGTCCAATAAATGGACAGAGTCAACACCCATTGACAAGCAGCAAAAATGTTTATTAAGTTAGATATGGCCTGGACCAATCTTTGGTCGAAACATATCTAAGTTATATAAATAGTAAATGAGTGGAAATCGAACCTGAGAGTGTTAGATAATAAAGCATTAAGACAATATGACTCTCCCCACACACAACATAATATAAACTATTTGTTATTCTCTTGATCAAATTTTCACATTTCTGTAAAATTCTTGTTTATCCTGTCACTATTTTGATAAGCAGGATGTTGATAGGCAAAAACTATCGTTAGGATAGATAGGTAGAAGCTGCAAATCTCAGTTCCCTTGGCATTTTTCTATTAGAAAAGGGAACCCAGCAGTGCAGTTAAGGAGTTTGCTTCTCAACTCTCTCATTGCAGGTCCAGTTCCACCTCCTCCACAGACATCAACAACCAAAGTCAAGAAGAAACTTTTTGAGCCATATCCAACACCTACCAACATCTCAAGAAAAATGAGATTCCAGCTCCGGATGAGAAAGCTCAAGAACAACCTTCGTTCACCTGACATAGGTACCGCTTCTGCTGAAAAAACCTTCCTCCTTCTAAGTACCATAGATTCAGTGAAAGACCCTCAACTGCCTCAGAATGAAAACAGGATGGTCAAAAGTTACTTTGGTCAGATGGCGCTACAAGGCCAGCCCAATTACCTGTGACTGTAGAGATGATGATCATACTATGAAATGCTGCCTTGTCTGCCCTCTTCAGCTCCTGTGGCACCTTTCAGAGTTCAATAAAAATGCAAAGAACTGTGAAGAAATGGCAAACTGTCATATAAGCAGTAGAATTTAAAAGGCAAAAAACAAGTGCCACAGGTAATATCTTCAGCATAGCACCTCCAATATCTGCGAGTAAAAGTTGGTAGATGGAACTATTTCTAAGCCCATCTGAAAAATCCTTTTGGTTTTTTGGCAGCAGGCACAATCCGTTGCCGTATTTCTTGCTGGCTATTACAAAAGTAATCCCAAGTTTTTGATGTTTTGCATGATGTCTGTAAACAAAAACGCTTGTTTTGGTGTCGTTTGTTTCTAGTTCTCTGAAAAGCACATCTAAGCTATTTGTTGTTTGGCAGACCAGAAGATGATTGCCTCACTTGAAAACAGATGGAGCAGAGAGTGACAGGAAGGCGATTCTGACCATAGAAAACTGTGCTCCCACGTCATCTCATTTGACCAATACTAGTAGGGAAATATCAACACTAAACCAATGATGATGAGGATGTTGGAATCAAAAGAATTGGCTTTACTCTTTTTTTATTAGAAAATACCATATTTTTGTCTCAGAAATACAGGATTCCAAACATAATGTTTTCCAACATCTGGACCAAAGTTTTTACTGCATGAAATAATCACAGTTTACAAAGAATTGCTTTCTCAAATCACTTATTTTGCAGTTATCTAATTATGTTATCAACTACACTGGCCAACAAATTCTAACTTTTTTTCTGCTGACCTAAGTTTGAGACCAGTTTTGGGGTAGTTTTGGGTCACTAAGTTTAAAAACGGCATTAGTTTTTTTTTTAAAACGTCTATTTTTTTTTTCTATGGGCTGGCCCATACTGGCCCCACCCATAGCTCCATGTTTGAAATGTTTGAATTCCCCTGACTCCTTTTGTTATACATGTGGGTGTTTTACAATACCAAGTCAAAGAATGAAAGTTAATGACATTGTGAAAAGATCCTACTTGGCTTACTTGAAGATTACAGTTGGTGGTCAGGATAAATCGTGGACCCACACAGTGTATGTAAACCCTATGCCAATGGACAAAGGGCACAAGGAAACAACCAACATTTGGCATTCCTGTGATACGGTGAGAGCCAAAGAACCATGGAAACAATTGCTACTTTTGTCTGACAATGACTTCTGGTTATAGCAAGAGAACCTGACAGAAAATAAGTTACCCAAATCTGGATTCCGCAATTCATCCAGTGCTTCACTCAGATGGAATACCAGAACCTGTTTTCAAGGATCTACCTTCACTGCAAGATGAAAGTGCAGATATATATGAAGTAGATGTAAATCATGGACATGACAGTGATACAGACTTTGTAGAAACATCAACCAAAGAACATGAAAACTTCAACCAGGCAGAACTTGAGGATTTAGTTAGAGACCTAGGACTGTCAAAAGAGTTATCGGAACTGTTAACTTCTAGGCTTAAAGAGAAGAATTTGTAACAGAAAGAAACAAACTTGACTTTTTATCAGAACAAAGAAAAAGATCTCTTGTCATTCTTTACAACTGGAAAAGATTTTCGTTTACTATTGTGATGTGGCAGGACTGTTAAACGCAATGGGTGTTGAATGCCAACTCTTTATAGATAGTTCAAAGAAGAGTCTAAAATGTGTATTACTCCAGAATGGAAACTTGTTTGGTGCGCTTCCTATAGATCAGTCTGTACACTTAAAAGAGAATTATGGTCACATGAAAGTTGTATTAGATTTACTTAAGCATGATGAACACAAATGGGTCATATGTGTGGCTCTAAAAATGGTCAAATTTTTACTTGGCCAACAAGGAGGATATACAAAATATCTGTGTTTATGGGATAGCCAAGCGAGAGACGAACGTTGGGAACAAACTCTGGCCAGTTAGGAAAAGTTTGACTTGGGGAGAAGAATATCAAACACCGACCACTTGTTGAGTGAGAGAAAATCATCTTTCCACCTCATCATATTAAACTAGAACTAATGAAGTAATATGTCAAAGCTCTTAATGTAGAGGGTAACTGTTTCAAATTCCTATGTACAACATTTTCTGGCCTAAGTTAAGGGAAAATAACAGCTGGTATTTTTGATGGGCCACAAATCAGAAAGTTATCAAAATGTCTAAATTTCTCAAGCTTGATGACTGACATAGAAAAAAGAAGATGGGATTCATTTGTGGTGAGTGAAAGGGCTGCAAACTACAAGGATTTGGTGAAGACATTAGTTGACAACTTTCATCTTTTGGGCTGCAACAAAAGCATAAAGCTTCAACTCTTCAATAGCCATCTCAATGAATTTCCTGCTCGTTTTGGAGACGTGAGCAATGAACATGGTGAGCGTTTACATCAAACAATCAAGATTTTGGAGGAGGATATCAAGGCCAATGGAACACACACTTATGGCAGACTGTGGTTGGCGTATTCAAAGAGACTGTGTAGACATGAAACACTCCAGGCACTCTTGCAAGCAGAAATCCGTTCCATGAATCTGAAGATATGTGTATAATGGTTTGTGTTTTATCCATCCTATTAGAAAATTATCAGTAAAAGGTGGTGCTATCTTACCTTTCATGTTTTGTTGACAGCATAACTTATGGTTTGAAGCTATAAGACTTAGTAAACTATCCTGACCAAATAAATTATTTCATCATCATAAAATAGGGGTAAGCTATAGAATGAAAACTTGATGTTTTAGGGGGAAATGGATGCCATATTTGAAATCAGCATCTCAAAATTAACAAAAAACAACCACAAAACCAAAGTCAGCAAAATGTGTGTTGACCAGTGTTATAGAATTATAGCAAAAGTTAACGTATTTTCCATGCTGGCATGGACTGGGCAGTTTGATGGGGGTTGGCAAACCAGAGAACTACACCAAGCTCCAATTGTCTGTTTTGGCATGGATTCTATGACTGGATGCCCTTTCTTAAGCCAACCAGTGTACTGGGTGCTTTTTACGTGGCACCAGTGGGGTTGCCAAGTAGCTTGCAAGAGAGAGGCAACCAAGGGAAGTGATTGTGAGCCAGGTGAGAGTATAAATAAGGGGACAGAGAGAGTTGCCTACGAATGCCAGTTTCATGAAACAAGGCTTCCAGAAATGATTCTGAATGCTCATAACATTCTTGAAACTGAATCTTCAGAATCAGCATCATCATCGTTTAACGTCCACTTTCCATGCTAGCATGGGTTGGACGGTTCGACTGGGGTCTGGGAAGCCAGGAGGCTGCACCAGGCCCAGTCTGATCTGGTAGAGTTTCTACAGCTGGATGCCCTTCCTAACGCCGACCACTCCGTGAGTGTAGTGGATGCGTTTTATGTGCCACTGGCACGAAGGCCAGTCGAAGCGGCAACGGCCACGTTCCGATGATTCTTTTACGTGCCACCGACACTGGTATCACAGCTGCAGTGTCGGTGGCACGTAAAAGAACCATCCAAACATGGCCCTTTACATTTAGATTTATTTTGTTAAACCTTTTCATTACCATATTTCTGTTGGAATACACTGCCTTAATTTCAATTAATTTTGGAAATAATGAAGAATTTCGTAGAATAACGTTGTAATTCTTGGAACAGGAATCAACACGGAATTTTGAAGGTTTTCATTTGGATCCCTTTAAAACGAGGTTTGTATCATAAAGCCAGGGGTGGTGGTCCTAGATGGATTGGTATCAAAAGGGTTAAATAGAAGTCTTGGACCAGATTCTTTAAAATAACCCAGAAAGATTCAGCTTTGCCAAACAAAAATGTTTCCATTTGGAGGTACAGGGGTGAGGGGGGGAATCTGTTGTTATTTTTAAGGGAAATAAAGGAAAAGTTGAACATTATTTTTGCCCTCTCAGAGGAAATGAAAACTTCAACACATGTTTTCACTTCATTTCAGTTATTTTAATGAAAGCAAAGAAAGGTGTAATAAATTCGGTTAACGATCAATTGTCATCTTGGATCAATTTTTTGGCTTCATCCTCCAACTGCAAAAATATAATAAATATATAATTAAAACATGGATTAAAATATGGAGTCAGTCATTCATTCATTCAGCAGCAGCAGTGGAGGCGCAATGGCCCAGTGGTTAGGGCAGCGGACTCGCGGTCGGAGGATCGCAGTTTCAATTCCTAGACTGGGCGTTGTATGTGTTTATTGAGCGAAAACACCTAAAAGCTCCACGAGGCTCCGGCAGGGGGTGGTGGCGACCCCTGTTGTACTTTTCACCCCAACTTTCTCTCTTTCTTCCTGTTTCTTGTCCCCGACTTCCTACGCAACCGCTGAGCCTGGATGCGCATTTATCCATCCGTCGATGCTCTCAGTGTCGGGTGTTGACCTGTTTTCTCTTCTGCGGGTCTTACGAATACCAAAGGACCATGTTTCGGACTTCTCCCATCTTGCGAGCCCTGGGACGAAGACCGCTTCGCTCAACAGCAACAGCAGCATCAACGACCGACCGTGACCATGGTCGAGGCAATGGAATTTACCATGCTACGCCACCACCACCACCATGGTCATCATCATTCTCATCATCATCCTCATCAGCAGCACCACCTTCATCATCATTATCACCACCACCACTACCGTCAGCATCATCACTACCACCACCACCCATCACTTAACTAACTGAACCTTTTAATAGCACAACACATTGTTTATGTAGTTAACAAGTTCACTTCACAGCCATGAGGTATTGGGTTCAATCCCATGGCTTGGTAATTTTGGTATCTTCTTTTATAACCCTGGAGCAACAAATGCTATGCGAGGAAAATTGGATGACAGAAACTGTACGAGGCTCAATGTATGTGAATGTGCATGTGTGTACAAAGTGCATATATGTTGGTATTCCATGCTGTTACTGCTCGTGTGAAGCAGAGCATGGCTGTTGTGTGTGTGCGTGCATGTGTACCTTGCCTTGATGTCACAAGATGTAAACAAACCTCAGTCATACAACCGAATGTGACTCATTTCCAGCTCTGCATGGAGAATATGTCCTTCCAAGAAGAAATATTATCTTATTTGGAAACAGGTAAGTGTTGCAGCCAAGAAAGGCATTGAACCATACAAAATTTCCCTCGACAAACTCTGTTTAATCCATGCAAACATGGAAAAGTGAATGTTGAAACAAAGGTGGTGGTGGTGGTGGTGGTGACAGTGATGGGAAAGAGTTTAAAACTTACATAAATGACCAAGATACCATTTCAAATTTGGCTTTGGTTTGGGGTGATCTTAAATTTATCAATTACAGTCACAAAAATTCAAAAATAACAAGATTTTCTGGGCAGGGAACAGACACAGGTACAAGATTTTCTGGGCAGGGAACACTGACGGGGTTGGTGGCGTGGGTATAATTATCGCTGAGAAATGGATAGATAGAGTAATTGAGGTAATCAGAGTAAGTGACAGAATACTTAAGATTAGAATAGTGCTTCATAATAGATTAGCAACCATTATATCGGCCTATGCCCCTCAGCCAGGGCTACCCGATGGACAGAAAGACAGTTTCTATGACACCCTACTGCAGACCACCTCATCGACGAACGACAGGGACCTTCTCTTTGTGGCTGGTGATTTCAATGGGCATGTTGGACGACATGCTGGGGGCTTCCATGGCGTACATGGAGGCTACGGTTATGGTTCCCGCAACGAGGAGGGAACCAGGCTGCTGGAGTTCTGCGATGCGAATAGTCTTATGGTCTGCAACACTAACTTCAGGAAACCAACAAGCCACCTGGTCACCTACCGATCGGGCCGGCATACTAGCCAAATCGACTACATCCTTGCCAGAAAAAGGGAAAGATGGCTGCTTAAAAATGCCAAAACCTTCCCAGGTGAAGAATGCACCCCACAACATAGACTGGTAGTTAGTGACTTTAGGATCAGGACTAAGAGGGCGACTAGAAGACGACCAACATGGAGAAGAAGGGTCTGGAAGCTTAAAGCCCCTGCGAATGGACAGAGATTTAGAGATATGTTACTTGAAGCCTTTGACGAAGTGGAAGGGGGTATAGCTACACATGGGGTAGAAGACAACTGGACGTTTCTGAGGGACAACCTGCTGAAAGCCGCTGACCAGATCTGTGGCTGGTGCAAAGTCCCCTTAAGACCCAAAATAACGTGGTGGTGGAACAATATTGTTGACAGGGCTATTAGACAAAAGAAACAGGCTTGGAAGGCCTGGAAGAACGGTGGTAGCAGGAAGGGTATCAGACTGCCAGAAGGGAAGCTAGGAGACAGGTCTATCTAGCCAGAGGGGAAGCAGATAAGAGAAAATTTGCCAATGTCCTGCGCCGTGAGGATGAAAGACTTGAGGTATTTCGTGTTGCAAGACAGTGTGTGAGAGAGAATCGTGATGTGGTAGGAGAGAAATGTGTTCGCATGGAGGATGGTTCACTTGCGCTAAATGAGGATGCAAAGAGAGAAGCTTGGAGACGCCACTATGAAAGGTTACTGAATGAGGAAAATGAATGGGATAAAGAGAGTCTGCCGAATGTTGACCCTACAGAGGGACCAGCTATCCGAGTTGATAGTTCCGTGGTAGCTAAGGCAATTAGAAGCATGAAGACAGGGAAAGCCCCAGGCCCATCAGGAATTACTGCAGAGATGCTCAAAATATCTGGCAGTGTCGGCTATAACCTAGTCACCCGTATAGTCAACCAGGTGATACACGAAGGAGTCATACCCAATGACTGGTGCAGCAGCATAGTAGTCAACTGCTACAAAGGTAAAGGTGATGCCCTAGATACAAATAATTACAGAGGTATCAAGCTGTTGGATCAAGTAATGAAGGTTACGGAGAGGGTCATAGCCCAACTAATTAGAGAGAGAGTTAGTTTAGATGAGATGCAGTTTGGGTTCGTGCCAGGAAAAAGTACCACTGATGCTATATTCCTGGTAAGGCAGCTGCAGGAGAAATACCTAGCCAAAGATAAGCCCCTGTACCTGGCTTTCGTTGACATGGAGAAAGCTTTTGATAGGGTCCCCCGATCCCTTATCTGGTGGTCAATGAGGAAACTAGGGATAGATGAATGGCTGGTGAGGACTGTGCAAGCCATGTACAGAGATGCCGTAAGTAAGGTTAGGGTTGGCAACATGTACACAGAAGAATTCAAAGTAGAGGTTGGGGTCCACCAGGGTTCAGTACTCAGCCCCCTCCTATTTATCATAGTACTCCAGGCAATTACGGAGGAATTCAAGACAGGCTGTCCCTGGGAGCTCCTCTACGCTGACGACCTTGCTCTTATTGCTGAGTCACTATCAGAACTGGAGGAGAAGTTCCAGGTGTGGAAGGAGGGTTTAGAATCAAGGGGCCTTAGAGTCAACCTAGCTAAAACCAAAGTACTAATAAGTAGAAAGGTAGACAATCCACAAATATCTTCAGGAAGATGGCCCTGCTCGATCTGTAGAAAAGGTGTAGGTAGAAACTCTATAAGATGTACCCAGTGTAAGCTATGGACACATAAGAGGTGCAGCAATGTCAAAGGTAGGCTAACTGGGAAGATAGTTTTTGTATGTGGCAGATGCTCGGGAGCATTAACCTCCGAAAATCTGCAGAAAACAACTTCCGTCACTTTCCAGGGGGAAAAACTAGAAGTAGTTGATAGCTTCCGTTATCTAGGTGACCAAGTCAGGTGGGTGCGCTGAAAGTGTAACTGCTAGAATAAGAATAGCCTGGGCAAAGTTTAGGGAGCTCTTACCTCTGCTGGTGACTAAAGGCCTCTCGCTCAGAGTAAAAGGCAGACTGTATGATGCGTGTGTACGAACAGCCATGCTACATGGCAGCGAAACATGGGCTGTGACTGCTGAGGACATGCGTAAGCTCGTGAGGAATGAAGCCAGTATGCTCCGATGGATGTGTAATGTCAGTGTACATACTCGACAGAGCGTTAGTACCTTGAGAGAAATGTTGTACCTAAGAAGCATCAGTGTGGTGTGCAAGAGAGACGATTGCGCTGGTATGGTCATGTGGCGAGAATGGATGAAGATAGGTGTGTGAGAAAGTGCCAATCCCTAGCAGTTGAGGGAACCCGTGGAAGAGGTAGACCCAGGAAAACCTGGGACGAGGTGGTGAAGCACGACCTTCGAACTTTAGGCCTCACTGAGGAAATGACCAGAGACCGAGACTTTGGAAATATTCTGTACGTGAGAAGACCAGGCAGGACAAGTGAGCCCAGCCCACTTATGAATGCCTTTCCTCCCTTGGACACAAAGACCGGTTGAGGCAAGCGAAGTCGATATAGAACCTCATCCGACGACAGACACCATCCCAACCCCCCATGCCTGCGAAGACATGTTGGGGCAAGCGAAATCGAAACCGAATTGAACCAGCCAGGATCCCTGGCCTGGTGGTACGTAAAAAGCACTATCCGACTCGGGGCCGTGGCACGTAAAATACTCCAATGCGACCGTACGACAGGCACCCATGCCAACCCCTTTGCTTGTGAAGACATGTTGGGGCAAGCGAAATCGAAATCGAATTGAACCAGCCAGGATCCCTGGTCTGGTGGTACGTAAAGCACTATCCGACTCGTGGCCGTGGCACGTAAAATACTCCAATGCGACCGTACGACAGGCACCCTTGCCAACCCCCTTTGCTTGTGAAGACATGTTGGGGCAAGCGAAATCGAAATCGAATTGAACCAGCCAGGATCCCTGGTCTGTTGGTACGTAAAAAGCACTATCCGACTCGTGGCCGATGCCAGCACCGCCTCGACTGGCTCCCGTGCCGGTGGCACATAAAATACACCAATCTGACCGTGGCCGTTGCCAGCCCCGCCTGGCACCTGTGCAGGTGGCACGTAAAAAGCACCCACTACACTCACGGAGTGGTTGGCGTTAGGAAGGGCATCCAGCTGTAGAAACATTGCCAAATTAGACTGGAGCCTGGTGCAGCCTTCTGGCTTCCCAGAACCCCGGTCGAACCGTCCAACCCATGCTAGCATGGAGAACGGACGTTAAACGACGATGATGATGATGATGATGAACTCAAATAAAATACTTTTTGCACTTTAAAAAAATTCATTTTTTCAATTAGAAATTTGAAAAAACCTAAAATAATTATCCTCCCTTTTTTTGGCTCCAAAATGGAATTTCTGAATCTAAAGCAAACAGTGACAGTGCTTACCATTCTTTTCACCAAAGCTGCCAATCAGAGTGATACTGAGAGTACAACCTTCTTAAATACTGCTAAGTCCTTTATATTTAAGATCAAAAAAGTGCTCCTGGCTTCTGGTGGGAATATGTATTCCGTGGCCAAAAGAGAACATTCTTAATGGTCAAACATTGTCAGAATCCCACGAAGTCATTGAAGGCGATTCCCAATCATCTCTCTGTGACGGAGTTAACAATTAGACATGTGGTGTGGAAAGAATTCGAGTACAAATCCTATTTTATGAGAAGAGGGCAGTTCATGTCTGATAAGACCCAGGAGGACCGTGTGATCAGGTTGAAGCACTTGTTGACCGAACTCAAGTACCCCGAGGCACCCGACATGTTCTGGTTCTTCTCAGGTGTCCAAGATCATAAAGTGAACAACCCCACTGAAGTCCCTGCTGGATTGCACACTAAGTAACCATCGTTTGTGAATGTCTTGGGGATCATGAGCAACAAGGGCCATGCCATGCCTCCTCACATTTTCCCACAAGGTTTCAGAGCTATGAAAACAATGGGTGTTAAGCCCTCAATTGAGAGAGTTGCTGGAGGAAGGACTTACGCCCAGTGAAACTCTTCTTCCTCTCACACAGCCTGCAAGACTCTAGAGTGGATGGCCAAAAACTTTCTTGATCTCATTACCCCTAACATTTGGCCTCTTAGCTCTCCTGATTTAAACCCCGTGGAGTTCTACATCTGGGACACCGTTGAGAGGGAGACCAACAAGCATGCCCACAATAGCAAGGTCTCTTAATGCTTATCATAAGGTACATTATGGCCAACAAGAATAAAGATCACCTGATCAACACATTTAGTTGTTCCAGAAACTGTATCGAGGCAGTAATCAGGGCTGGTGGCAGTTTATTGAATAGCCTTTTTGCTATGTGCCTAGAAGAAAATATGAGAACCAAATTCTTTAAAAATATATTGGTTCTTCTAAGAAATATTTTTGTTTCCCTTGAATTAAAATTTTCTCCTCAAATAGCTGACACACCCTGCATAGCATCATCATCATCAGTTCCATGTTGGCATGAGTTGGACGTAAAGGAATATGATTAATCCGCCTCGTTAATATTTTAAACAATTGCACAAACAATCATATCTGCTTGTAGTGAAAAACTAACATAAATACTAAGATATTTAGATTCCTTAACAACAATATATTTTGCCTCGAAATGAAATCTTCCATATCTTATTTGCCTGCATTTTATCAACGTCACAGGGATGAAAAGCCAAGCTTAGTACAGCAACATTTCCAATAACGAAAATAGCAAAGCAAGGTAGAAACCATAAACTGCGAGCTATGTTGCAGTTATCTCCCTTGGTTTCAGATTATTTCACAACAAAAGAAAAAAAAAGATTGAAACCATTTGCCCAAAGTGTCTTACCTTTTGAATAATATAATCGCAGCCGCTGGCCTTTAAAATATCATATAATTGGTCTTTTAAATTACCAGATACACGACACTTCCAGTCTACCAGACACTTATCTAAATATTTTCGAAAATTATTTTTCCCACGATACTTTTCCTTATAGTCACCAATAACATGGGCAGGAAGGTTAAGATGAGAAACAACCGTGTCGCAATCACTTGGTGAATCTATTGAGTTTCGCACCACAATAATCCATATGTCGTCTTCAAACAGACCTACAATTAAAATAAGTAAACTACCTTCAGGTTATATTATTGTCACACTGACCATCGCATTATAAATGATTCATAAATAACAATGGCACCACATACAAGGCCTCGTCACTGATTTAACATCTCCTCTCCAAGAGACACATCCCGACCTCTGACATACTGTCTCACCTATCTTTTCTATCACTACCATAATGGTCCCTGCTTCTCAGAGCTGGTTTGTCTTGTACCTCCATCCTTATAAACCCTTCTCATCATCATCGATTCACGTCTGCTTTCCATGCTAGCATGGGTTGGACGATTTTGACTGAGGGCTGGCGAACCAGATGGCTACACCAGGCTCCAATCTTGATTTGGCAGAGTTTCTACAGCTGGATGCCCTTCCTAACGCCAACCACTCCGAGAGTGTAGTGGGTGCTTTTTATGTGCCACCGGCACGGGGGCCAGTCAGGCAGTACTGGCAATGACCTCGCTCGAATCCTTTTACACATGCCACCAGCACAGGTGCCAGTAAGGCGACGTTGGTAACAATCACGCTTGAATGGTGCCCTTTTACATGCCACTGGCACGGAAGCCAGTTGGCTGCTCTGGCAACGATCACGCTCGGATAGTGCTCTTGGCACCCTGGCAACGCTGGTAACAATCACGCTTGAATGGTGCCCTTTAAGTGCCACTGGCACGGAAGCCAGATTAGCCGCTCTGTCAATGATCACACTCGTACGGTGCACTTGCACCCTGCTAGCACGGATGCCAGTCATCGAATTTGATTTTGCTTTTGATTGATTTCACTTGCCTCAACAGGTCTTCGCAAGCAGAATTTTAGTGTCCAAAGAAGGAAAAAGTACACATAAGTGGGCTGGTTACGCCCCTGGCAATGGCCATAAGATTATGTTTTCATTTGGCTTGCCGGGTCTTCTCACGCACAGCATATTTCCAAAGGTCTCGGTCACTTTCATCAATTCTTTTTTCAGCATTCTGGATGCATCCACCCACTCCTTTTCCCTACACTAACCACGGTGTCTCCTCAAACAAAGCATCACACTCTCCTTTTTACATCCACTTATCTCTACAGGTATGGGTTTGATGAGTTGTCATGGTTCGTGTCTGCTCTTATTCAGTGTTTCTATTCTCTCAAATAGGTTGGGGAGCACATCCCATTTGCACATTTTATTCTTGGCATGGTCTCCCTGTTTCAGTATCCTTTCTCTTGCCAACCACTTTACAGAATGTACTGGGTGTGTTTCATCACAGAACCAGCATCAATGAAGTTACCAGGCCCCTAGCAACACTGCAGAGTCCTTTCCTTCCTACACTGCATCTGCTCATTCAGCTGCACCAGGCACTTGTCTTGAGCTTATGTCTCATTTACTTTTTTATCATAGTTAACAAAAAGACATGCAACTAATACACAACAAATTCAAAACCAACGGTAACATTGTCTGATCTACAAACAAACACACGACTTCTTCATGCATGGCCAACTATGCCTCGCATTTCATCAGTGGCCCTCGTTAAGTTGTCCCATAGAGACCTCCAATTATCTTCTATGTTATTATCTCCTTCCCCTTCTCACCAAATGCTTCACTTAGTATGTCTCTAAATCTCTGACTATTCCAAGGGTCTGTAGGAAGTGAGGTTGGCACTGGATGAGTGACTCCACAACCCTGGTTATGAGCATGTGGTATCAGTGTTGGTCTGTCTTTTTCTGTCCACATTGTTCCGGCTTGATGTCAGTTGAAGAAATAGCACAAGCACAGACAGACGTTAGTGAATAAGCTCCGTTTTACCTTTCACCATTGTGAAAACAGGCGCTAGTCAGAGTCTTGGCTGCTAATGTCCTTCGTCGGGGTCACCAATAGTAGGAAGTGAGGTTGGCACTGGATGGGTGCCTCACAATTCCTTACATAGTCATGGAAAGGAAAATAGCAGGAACAACAATCTCCAAACAAATAACAATAATAATTTATTTTGCCTGAATAAAACATTTCATCTCTGGACATTGGTACCCTGGACGCCTTGGTATGCAAGAAGCAGCAAGGTTGGTAGTTAGACACAAAAATACAAAGGCATTTTTACAGACTTGCAACGTCGCTTGCCATCAGAATTCCAGCCCCATGGAGCTGGTCTAAGTTGCGTCCTGTCAGGTCAGAAGCCGGGGCTGAAGAGAGAGAGAATGGTGGTCAAGTCTAGCTGCTGCTGATGACTGTGCATGCGCATAAGGGGCTTCCAGCAGGCCTTCCACATGGCTCTAATCCCTGTGCATGCATGGATGAAAATCCCAAAATGGTGTTTGGAACCAGGTGTCACTAGAGGTCCTTAGGTTTCCAGATTTTTCTTTTCCAGACTGGTTTGCATCTTGGCTTCTTTCTAGCCCAAAGTCTGAAGTCACTAATGACTAGCCTATGTTGAGTAGTGCATTCTTCTCTGGGGAAGGACTTTGCATTTATAAGTAACTACTTCTCTTGTGAGAATGAAGTCAATCTGACCTCTATGGTCACCAGATTTATAAGTGAAAGTTGTGCAGGGTCTTTTACAGCTGTTTCAAGAACAGCCGTACATATGGGGCATGACATGCAAAAGAAGCAGTAGCTATCCATATATCAGCAATCTGTTCCATCATTAAGGGAAAATGAGATAGAACTTTAGTAGAAAATGTTGGTTCACTACTATTGTGCATCCATAACAGTAGTAACAAGGCAATCCTCGTGTTTAAAGATTTAAATGTTATAGTCTAATCTGACACCAGTTGTTTTGCATGGTTATACTTTGTGTGGGCTACATTGTTTGAATGCCTGACACAAGACTCTCCGAGAGACTGTTTTACAGCAAAATGGTGGAAGGCAAGCGCATGCAAAGTGGACGGAAAATGCGCTTCAAGGACAAACCCAAAGCCTCACCAAAGAGCTTTGAGATCAACCACAACACCTGGGAAACTTAAGCACAAGACCACCCATCCTGGCGGCACTGCACCAACAGAGTTGGCACCTCCTACAAACAGAACGGGATTGCAGGGGCAGAAATGGAATGCGAACTGCACGAGTCCAGAGCAGTTTGTGATTTTTGTTATGCACAGGAAATTGGAATAAAGTGCCAACAGGAAATCTTGTGCTAAACTTGGTAAGAATGCTACAAAGATGGGTTGATGTAATGCTTCAAGTGGCATGGTCACTTCAAAAGTGAAAGAACATACCTGAAAGACAATGAGCGATCTGATTGACCTGCTATGAAAATTACCCTTGGAAGTGGGGAGAAAATTCATCAGCTTGTGCAGGAAGATCGTTGGAAGACAACAACATTGCTGATGTTGTTGGTCTGTCATACAGGTTTGTTCAGGCAATCCATACATCAACAAAGAACTGGATCCTTCACAATGACAATGCACCCTGTCACCAAGGTCTCTTCACTCGGGGTTTTCTTAACAAAACCAACATGGCATCACTTAAACACCTGCCCTGTTTGCCAGATTTAGCACCTATTTCTTTACTACCCACAAGGGGCTAAACACAGAGGGGACAAACAAGGACAGACAAACGGATTAAGTCGATTACATCGACCCCAGTGCGTAACTGGTACTTAATTTATTGACCCCGAAAGGATGAAAAGCAAACAACAACTTTCGGCGGTGTATTTTTCGTTTGTCACTTGTTATTTGTGACATTGTTTGTGCGTTTACACTGGTTTTAAGGTTTTAGGGTTAGGTTGTTAGGATTAGTGTTTTAGGGTTAGGGTTGTCATAAATAACAGTGACAAATGAAATATACACCGCTGAAAGTTCTGGTTGACAAACAACAGCAGTAATTTTATTCAGTTGAATACACATTATTGATTGGTTGAAATTACCGAAATATGACTATTTTAACGTGAAATAACTTCGTAAATATAAATTTTTCTCAAAAATGCTAAGAGTAAAAGATGTTTTTTTTGACACATTGTATAAGTGTCCCAAGTTTGAAAGTGTTTAGTTACAAAAAATTATTTTTTAAATCTGTCAGTCAAAAGGTAATGATCCCAAGATTATTGGTATAATTTGCAATAATTCAGTGAAAAGGAATACATTTGGCATTCTTTCGATATAACTCGACAAAATTAAAACATTTCACTTTGGGTATTTCCGTGGAAGCAAATGACAGTTCGATTCTATTTCCTGCTTGGAAATTTGCGGATTTTACATACACACATGAAACAGGTAAGAACAAATATGCAAGGCTTTTTTTCTTCAAGTTTAAAACGAGACATTGCTGACATAATTTCGTTATATCTATACTCCGCAACCCACGGAAATACCCCAAGTGAAATGTTTTGATCTGGTCAAGTTATATCGAAGGAATGCCATATATTTTACAAAAGAAAAACAAGCATCGGAATCTACATCATTTGAAGCATATTTTTTTTTTAAATTTCAATCAAAACTAGCTATTTTTCAGGAAATTATGAGCAAACAAGGCCGCCTCGTGCAAATTATCCGCACTCACTGAAAAACTTTGTAGAATGACCGTGCGAAAAGGAGAATGACTCCTTTAAACACCGCACGGTCGCCTTACAATAAAAGCCAAAATATGGATAAATGAGTATAAGTGCCATTGAGATGAAGGCGACAGAGATAGTGGCGTCATTAAGATGAAGACGGTGGTGGAGGTCCTGAAATGCTGTTGGTGTAGTCTGTCGCTGAAACTGGCTGTGTCACTCTGTAGTCAGTGGTCTAAGACAAAAACGCACGATTCGATGAATCACTGTGTTTTATAACAATCTAGTAGGCTCCAGAAGGGAATTTAGAAGACTTGTGTCACGGGACCTTATCAGAAGGTTGCGATTCGTTGGGTCGCACATTGGTGCGAAATAAAGCGAGACAAACTGCACCAAAACCAACCAATCAGAGTAGTGGACACAACTGGGCCCAAGCGGCGGAAGATTAACTGTTATCTGCTACGTCCGTATTTGTGTTATGTCAGAGAGAGAGAGAGAGGGGGGATTAATTTCACTAAAGGTCCGCTACAACTTTTTCACAACAAATTCCAATTTTATCAAAATCTGAAGCACATCTATAGAAAATTTTATCTAAAAATATCCATTTTCTGAAAGTTGTGAGGAAACAAATTCGACGCACTTGTACAGGTACGCTAAAACAAAACTTTTAACCAGCCACAGATTGAAAAGCTAAAAGTTTAAAGATCGTCGTAAGGAACTGTTAAAGAGACAAATTATCAGTATATAAAAAGAGAAGTATGTTTCTAAGAGTTTGGGAGAAATGACAGGACTGCTGGATGAAAATGACTTACTTGTAAGTGTAAAAGATTCAAATCTAACCCGGAAGCGAAACTTGGCTGTTAAATCGAGGGGCCTACTTTCTATCGTTTCATTACAAAAAATTTTTTTCGTTTTTTTTTTTTTTTTAAAAATAAATACTAACGTGACATTTCTGGGGTTTCTTCACAACTTCGATATCGGAAAAGTTGATGTAGATAAAATGAAAGAAAAAGTTAAACGAGAGGGAGGGACAGAGAGAGTGAGACATAGGTGTAGGAGGGAGAAAGAGTGAGAAAGTGAGGGAGAAAAGCAGAGAGAAAGGAAATAGAGACTAGTGGGGAGGAGGGAGGAGAAGGCAGGAGTGATTGGAGTAAGGAAAGAGAAGGGAGATAACTATGGAAGGTAAAATACTGAATGAAAAATATTAGAATGAAACTGCGAAACAAGGGAAAAGTGTGGTGGATATGGATAAGGAAAACAAAATAACGAGAAAGAAGAAATAGTGAGAAAAAAATTTTTAAATTCCATTTATTAATAAGAATGGCTTTGTTTATTGGAAATTGAAGAGGTAATCACGTGACTATTGGAAGTGGCGAATCTGTCTGTCTGTCTGTTTGGCTCCTGTTGCTTTGTATTGCGACCAAACACATGGCAATTGATGGGGATTGTTCACCAATTTTACTCTGATATTAGTTTAAACGACGGAGAAAACGAAATAAGACAGAAACGCACTTGGAAAACCTTTAATCTCCGCTAATTATTTCTTCACAGACGTGTGTTTGGAGCAACAGGGAATGCTACTGGCTTACAACACCACACATTAATTTATATACTTATATTATATACGTCTCTGTATTATATATGAAAAAAGAAAGACATCCAAGATCTTTATTGCTTTTCTGTGAAAGAAAATTTATGATAGCCAACTATATGACTACATTTTAGACATTCCCAAGAAACCTAAGGAAATCTCTTTACAATGATTTATCAAGCACAGGACCAATCTTTCATTCAAGTTCATTGCTGTGGTCGTCTATTGATGAGGGTCAAGTGAGTTACAGCTTGTTTTTTTTTTCCTAATTGTTATTGAATATTTAAGACAGTTATACAGCAAGGAAACCTATTTATTTCAGATCTACAAAACATTATGGCACTCCATTTGGGGGATGGGGTGCCCTACCAAAAGTCCATTCGCATCTAGAATGTCTTATAGGATTACGAAATCGATCGCACGACTTCTACTTTATTTCATCGACTCTACCACTGGAAAAATAAAAGGACAAGTCTACCTCGGCGATATTTGCACTCAAAACGCAAAAAGACTATAACCAAACACCTCTGGCATTTTGTCCGATTGTCCGATGCTCTACCGATCGGAAGATCGATTTAAAGAGTTGAAATCAGATGTTTTCATACCAGAAGCTCTACTTTTATTATCTCATTATTACTTTCCGAGTCTTTACATTCTGAGTTCAAATGTCACCAAGATCGACTTTTGTCTTTTCGGGGTCATTAAATTACGAGTACTGGAGTCGATGTGATTGATTTACCTCTCCTCCAAAATTACTGGCCTTGTGTATGGAATGATCAGTTGCTCACGGCATTTACAACACACCCTATGCCGATGGGATCAATGCCAGTTCTCCCTCAAACCACATCCCACTATCCTAAATACAGAATACACAATCCATATTCTAAAAGATGTGCTGCTCATACCTGTGTATGCGCGATGTGCACTTCGGGTTAAGCAACAACCACAATTACCTAATTACCATCTACTGGAAAGGAAAAGATTTCATTTATTTATTGTGGGATTTTCTAACTAACCTGACCTGCTGTACTGTATTATCGATTACTTTAAATATCAGCGAAGTACTGAAGTCGATGCAATTAACTGTAGTAGCCCCATCTCTTCCTAAATTAAATTTCTGGTTTTGTACCTATCTTTGAAATTATTATAAACATTTCTGAAGTTGAAAATAGTTTAAGAGCATTTATGAGATTTCTAACGTATTTGATGTGTTGCAATTAAAGAAATAATTATTTCATTTTAATCATTGATAAGACATCTCTCCTCTTAAATATTGCTTTCATTATATATTTTAGCTGTACGTACAATGTAGCAGAGAGGAGTTCCTTTCACATTTATGATGCTTTGTAGCAATTATTAATTTGTCCTCATCTCGCTTTTGTTATGCAACTTGAACCACGCCGACCGATGTCTCGTTTTTATTTGTTTTAGTCATTAGACCAGCCATGCTGGGAGACCGTTTCGAAGAATTCCTAGGTCGAATGAATCAACTCCAGTATTTATAGTTTTAACGTCTAGTACTTATCGTATCGGAACCTTTTGCTGAACCGCTAAGTTACGGGGACGTAAACACACCAAAGCCTATTGTCAAGCGGTGGTAGTGGAGAGACAAAGACACACTCACAGATATATATATATATGTGTGTGTGTGTGTGTATATATATATATCCATGTCCTTTACCTCCACGATATATATCTGTGAGTCGTCCATGGATGGAGCCTTTTGTGAATGCGAAACCATTGGTCACTCTATGTTCGTACATATACTTAACATATATATATATATATATATATATATATATATATATATATATATATATATTGGCCTGCGGGGTGGCGTCATTTGAAGGCTAAAACAATGCGAAGCGCATTGTCACCAGCGATGTGTAGCAACATCTCTTGGCCTGGTCGGTCACGGTGATATATATATATATATATATATATATATATAATATATATAGGCGGAAGTAAAGAATACGCACACCACCCGTTTTTATTGTTTTAGAAACATCACAGGCTTGTTTACATTATTGTTGTTGACGATGATGAAGTGAATGTTCCAACATTCATCTCTCTCTCTCTCTCTCTCTCTGAAGCTACATGTTTTTAGAATACTAAATGAGGAATTTATGTATAATGAAGGTGTATATATAATAATTCCGTAGCTAACTTTCTTATCTATATAATTCATAGCTCAGCCTCCCTGTTCGTTTTTTATTTATTCATTTGTTATGCCCAAAGGGGCAAGAGATCGACCCCAATGTCCAGTCGTTCACCCAAACGTGGAATCTCCACTAACCGGATACCTGTCTAAATTACTTCTCAGACTATACATACCTGACGCTAATCCACACATTTGCACACGTTGTGCGGCCCCACCCCGCATCTCATTCATTGATCATCATTATTATTATTATTATATACATTGGCACACATTTCCTTGCTTTATTCATTTCTTTCAAATCGATTTCTCTTCTGTTCACCGTGTAAGTTCAGTCTATACAGCCGTGCCAGTCATTCCGACTACACGTATCAATAAGGCCCACCACCTTTTTAACATGTAAGTAAACCATTGACAGCTTGTATAAAACATTTTGTTGTATAAAGTGTCTCATAAAGCCATTGCTCACTTCTCTTGCCAGGCGGCCACCTCACTGCTATTAACTAAAGTAAATTAGTCATCAAACCAATGTGTGAGTAATATATGATGACTGTTTAATAGTAATAGTTTTACTGACGTCGTGGTGGTGGCGGCGGTTTGCCCGTCTATGAATTAGTTGTAGATTCCAATGAATAACGAAAAATTTTCTTTTATTCAACATAATAATATCGTAATTTTAATCTTTCTCACAATTTTCACATCATCTAATCATCTCTTTATTTGGTTTAACTTAAACAAGCCGGAATACTTTTCTGTATTTTTAAAAAATTCTTTTGAATCTAAAACAGAACATGCCAGTGAGTTCTTGACAAACCGATTCAAAGATATAGGTATGATTCTTCTGTTAGAACCAGGGCTTTATAGACGTAGTAGTCGTCTTTTGGGAAAGGCATACCGTTACAACCGCCAACGTTTCCCCTAACTTTATAAATCTGGGTCCTTTTTCATGCCCATGTAAAGCAATTTCTTCACTATTTCTATATCTCCCTCGTTATTCCGCTGCCAGTCACTGCCTCTTCCCCTCCCCAGCCAGCCATATTACTAAGTGCTTGGAGGTGGAAGAAAAAAGACGAGCTCTAAAATCGTTTCTTGATGCCTAATGACATTTTAATATACTTCCCTGCAATGGGTGGTGGTGGTGGTGGTTAAACACCCAAACTAAACGGTGTTGGCAGCGGCAATTAGTCTGCAACTGTTGGTATTTTAAGCGATTTGGGATTATTTCATTATTCCTCGTAGCTTCTCCCTTTTCCCTCATTCTGTCAATTATCACACTGTAATCCTCAGGTTTAAATAATCCCTTCGAATAGAAATTCCCAATCGTCTTTACGCCATGTGTGGAGGATTATTAAATAATAATGTCTTGCATGGGAAACAAAGTTAGACATTTGAGGGGAGGGGCTTGTTGATTAAAGCGACGCCGGTAGGTCATTAAAACTTTATTTTATCGACCCTGGATAGATGAAAGACAAAGTGGACTTCAACGGAATTTGAAATCAGAATGGAGCCGGAACAAGTACCAAAGTTTATACAAGAATGAAATCGGAGGGTTGTGTTCCTATATTTCCCGATGATTGTTATAGAAAGATGAAACGACATTATCTCTTCCTCGTTTCAGTCATTGGACAGCAACCATACTGGGCCTTGAAGGGTTTAGTTGAACAAATAGAGCACAGGACTGTTTTTTTTTTTTATTATTTCTATGCCTGGTACTTCTATCGGTCTCTGAGGTCAAACCATAAACAAACCAACACCGATTGTCAAACTGGTGGTGGTGGAGACAAACACACACACAATAAAAACATATATTTCTCTCCTTGTTTTTTCTGTGTCCCTTTCTGTAGAAGAGTGTAGGCTCGAAACGTAAAAGACTTTTTCTATTCCTGAGCGTTATACTAATACATCTGTTTGTTTTCTACACCACCTGTCTTCGTCTTTTGTTGTTGCTTTTTTCGTAAACTCTCCATATATATATATATATATATATATATATATATATAATATATATATATATTATATATATATATATATATATATACACGATGGTTTTCTTTCAGTTTCTTTCCAAATTTACCGGTAAGTTTACATCTCAGGCACGACGTGTCAGTAATTACTCAGGGTAGGCAGTTGGTGACTTTTATGTAGTAAAACACACAAAAAATAAGCAAAATAGGTGCACGACTGAGTTGAAGGCAGATTTACTTCTGCCTTTGCAGCGCATAAAGAAAACGGTGTTATAGGAATGTGCGCAGCATGTGTACTTCAGCACTACTGTGCTTAGCTTAAATACTGAGATTGAAAGGCAGGAGTGAATCATGCCTACCTAATGTACAAAAAAAAAATTATATATTTTGCATTTTATGCATAGTAATCTGACTAACCTTCATAATTTTATTGAATTAGGGGCATATTTTGCCATAAAAGGAAAATGTTGCTATCAGTCGATTTTATTCACGGTTGGCATTGCCTACCCAGGCAGCATATCCCTGTTACACCTCTACAAACATCTTCATGTTACTTTTATACCATTGATGAACCTCTTAGCTGATGTTGGTATTTAGTTCTGATCAAGCAAACTTGTAATCAAAGGCAATCCTGCCAGGACCATCCTGTTGGAGCTGTCATCATGACATATGTTATGTCTTGGGCAGTTTTCAACCTGACAGCCCCACTTTTTTTAGCTTTGACAATTTCTTTTTAAGAATATTTCTTCTTTCAATAGGCACAGCTAGAGATGTGTGGTTGAGAAGCTTTGTTCTGAGTTACGAGTTCAGTCCTACTGTATGGCAACTGTCTTTACTGCAGCCCCCCAGCCAACCAAAGCATTGTGAGTGGGATTTGGTAGACAGAAATTGAAAGAATGTATGTGTATCTAACAGAATAGGCAATGTTTTGATATTAATTTACCATTACACATTTTCCTAATAAGGAATTACAAAGTTGTTCATGTTAGACAAGCATTTAAGGAATTTCCTTTTAGAAAGAGAAATTAAATAATAGAAATTTTATGTTTGTATGAATCCAAACCTAAAATTTCTTTTATTTAATTTCTCTGTCTAAAAGGATTTTTAATAGTGAATTCCTTACATGTCTGTCTAACATGGACAACTCTGTAATTCCTATTTGCAAATGAAACACGTGTAATGGTGAGAAAATAGTACCAAAAAATGTCCACTTTCCTGTGTTGTCATACAATAACACTGCAAATAATATTTTCAGAATTCTCAATTTTAATATGCATTTCAAAGTAACATACAGCAGCATATGAGACTACAACCCCTGCGAGCACAGAAAACGGACGTTAAACGATGATGATGATGATGATACTGGATTCTAATAATAGAATGATTAGATGTGCTTCAAGAGGAAACAGTTGGGATTTGCCGTAACTACATACGTATTAAATAATACATATGTCGTCATCGTTTAACGTCCGCTAGCATGGGTTGGACGATTTTGACTGAGGGCTGGTGATCCAGATGGCTGCACCAGGCTCCAATCTTGATCTGGTATCTGAATGCCCTTCCTAATACCAATCACTCCGAGAGTGTAGTGAGTGCTTTTATGTGCCACTGGCACAGGGCCAGTCAGGCAGCACTGGCAACGACCTCACTCGTATCTTCTTACACATGCCACCGGCACGGGTGCCAGTAAGGCGATGCTGGTAACGATCACGCTCGAATGGTGTTTTTTATGTGTCACTGGCACGGAGGCCAGATTGCCGCTCTGGCAATGATAACAGAAGCAGTTATATCAGCTGATCAGCTTTCAGAACATTGCCTAAAGCCAGTTGCTCTTGCCATCAGCCAAATTTAACTTCCCAGTTAAGTTAGCCACAATGGGTTTCATTAGTCTCTCATTTTTTGGGTAAGGAATTTCTGCCAGACCCCACTATTACTGTTTGTGATGACAGAGTTCTCCAATTCACACTCAAATGTGGCTCACCTTTCTCTCTCTACTCATTATCACTTATTTAGGTTGTATCCCCCTTTGGTTCTTACCCTCTCCACCAGCATCGGTTGTCAAGCGATGTTGGGGGGACAAACACAGACAAACAAACATACACACACACACACACACATATATATATACATATATACGACGGGCTTCTTTCAGTGTCTGTCTACCAAATCCACTCACAAGGCTTTGGTCGACCCGAGGCTATAGTAGAAGACACTTGCCCAAGGTGCCACGCAGTGGGACTGAACCTGGAACCATGTGGTTCGTAAACAAGCTACTTACCACACAGCCAGTTTTTTTTATTATTATTCAAACTTTAACACATTTAATTCATTTCCGTTGAACATTTTTTTTTCCAGAATCCTGCACAGTTAAGGAATGGATATTCGCCGACCGAAAATGCTGGCTGGTCGAGAACATCCAGCTTACAAAAACAAGCAACATTCAGAGCAAGCATTTGAGAAACTGAATCAAATGAGAAAGTAAGGGTTCTTTGCTGTTTATGTGTTTGTTTAGTTAAAAAAAACTGGTTTTTCAGGGCTATGATCTCAGCATCTGCTTATATGCTTATCCTTATGGATGTATGTATCATCATCATCGTTTAACATCCATTTTCCATGCTGGCATGGGTTGGACAGTTTGACTGAGGTTTGGCAAGCCAGAATGATGCACAGGGCTCCAATCTGATCTGGCAATGTTTCTACAGCTGGATACCCTTCCTAACGCCAACCACTCATAGAGTGTAGTGGGTGCTTTTTACCGGCACAGGAACCAGTCAGGTGGGCTTGGCATCAATCACGTTCGGATAATGCTTTTTACATGCCACCAGCATTGGCCACGTTTGGATGGTGCTTTTTATGTGCCACCAGCACAGGGGCCAGTTAGGTAGCCCTAGCATCAACCACTTTCAGATGGTCCTTTTTACATGCCACCAGCATGGAAGCCATTCAGGGGGCACTAGCTACAGCTACAATATCAGTTTTACTTGACTCAACAGGTTTTCTCAAGCATATCATATTACCTGACACATCAGGGGTACTCTTAACAGGGCCGGATATGCGTGGCAGCGATCTCGCTTTAGTTGCCGGGTCTTCCCAATTCCAGCATATCTCCAAAGGTCTCGGTCTCCTGCCTTTGCCTCTGTGAGGTCAAATGTTTGAAGGTCATGCTTCACCACCTCATCCCATGTCTTCCTGGGTCTGTCTTTTATACAGGTTCCTTCCACATTTAGGGAGTGGCACTTCCTCACACAGCTTTCTTCATCCGTACGTAACACATGACCATACCAGTGCAGTCGTCCATCTTGCACACTACATTTGATGCTTCTAGTGCCCAACTTTTCTCTCAGGGCACTTACACTCTATCGTGTATGCACATTGACATTACACATCCAGCGAAGCATACTAGCTTCATTTCATTATAGCCTATGCATGTCCTCAGCATTCATAGCCCATGGTTCACTGCCATGTAGCATGGCAGTTTGCACTCATGCATCATACAGTCTACCCTTCATCCTGAGCGAGAGGCCCTTAGTTGCCAGCAGAGGTAGGAGCTCCTTGAACTTTGCCCAGGCTATTCTTATTCTAGCCACTACACTCTCAGAGCAACCACCCACACTACAGACTTGGTTGCCTAGGTAGCACAAGCTATTAACTGCTTCTAGTTTCTCCCTCTGGCATGTGATCGAATCTGTTTTCTGTACATCTTCAGTGTTTATTACCCCTGTGCATCTGCCACACACAAAAACTATTTTCCTGGTTAACCTTCCCTTGATATTACTACACCTTTTATGTGTCCATAGCTTACACCAGGTACATTCTATGGAGTTTCTACCCACACCTTTTCTACAAATTGAACAGTGTTGTCTACCTGAAGGGGGTTGTGATTTGACACCCTTCCTACTTACTAAGACTTTTTTGCTACGTTAGCCCTAAGGTCATTAGAGGAGCTCCCAGGGGCAGCCTGTCTTGAATTCCTCTGTTATTGCCTGGAGGACTATAATGAATAAGAAGGGGCTGAGGACTGATCCTTGGTGAACCCCTATTTCTACTTGGAATTCTTCACTATACTCATTGCCAACCCTCACCTTACTGACAGCATCCCTGTACAGGGCTTGTACAGCTCTTACCAACCACTTATCTATCCCCAGTTTCCACATTGACCACCAGATAAGGGATCGGGGGACCCTGTCAAAGGCTTTCTCCAAGTCAACAAAAGCCAGGTACAGAAATATAGCTTCAGTGGTGCTTTGTACAAAACCAAACTACATCTTGTCTAGGCTAACTCTCCCTCATTAGTTGGGCTATGACCCTCTCTGTAACTTTCATCACCTGATCCAATAATTTGATACCCCTACAGTTATTTCTATCTAAAGCATCACCATTACCCTTTTAGCAGTTGACTATGGTGCTGCTACGCCAGTCATTGGGTGTGATTCCTTCATGAACTACCTGATTTACAATGCAGGTAACAAGACCATAACCCACACTGCCCAATATTTTAAGCATCTCAGCAGTGATTTCTGATGGGCTGGGGGCTTTCCATGTCTTCATATACTTAATTGCTTTATCTACCAACGTAATGTCAGTTCAGGTAGCTGGTCTCTCAAATGGGTCAACCTTTGGCAGACTCTCCTCCTCCCATTCATTCTCCACATTCAGCAGTCTTCCATAATTGCATCTCCAAGCCTCTTTCTTTGCAGAATCATTAAACGCAATGGCACCATCTTCCATGCGGACACATTTCTCTCCTATAACATCACGATTTTCTCTCTCACACACTGTCTTGTAATCTGAAATACTTCAGTTCTTTGGTCCTCGCATCACTGAACATTGGCAAACTTCTTCTTTTCTGCTACTCTCTTGGCTATATATATATCTGTCTCTTAGCTTCCCTTTTGGCTGTCTGATACATTCTCCTGCTACCCCCACTCTTCCAGGCCTTCCGAGCCTGTTTCTTTACTCTAATGGCCCTGTCTACAGTATTGTTCCATCACCATGTTACCCTAGGTTTTGAAGGGACTTTGCCCCAGCCACAGATTTGGTCTGTGGCACTCAGTAAGCTGTCTTGCAGGAATTCCCAGCTGCTTTCTATGTCACAGGACTATAGCTCCTCCTCCCTATCATCAAATTTCTTGGTAAGGATATCCCTAAATCTCTGACCATGTGAAGGGTTCTTAAGCTTCCAAATCCTTTTCCAGATTGGTCTGCTTTTTGGCATCCTTCTGGCCTTGAGTCTAAAGTCACTAATAACTAATCTATTCAGGTGGGTACATTCTTCACCAGGGAGGGTCTTTGTATTTAAGAGCAACCATTGCATCCCTCTGTCTGGTGAGAATGAAATCAATTTGGCTAGCAGAGTCACCTGATTGATAGGTTATCAGGTGGCTAGCTAGCTTCCTGAAGTTGGTGTTGCAGATCAATAGGTTATTTGCATTGCAGAACTCCAGGAGCCCAGTTCTCTACTCATTTCTGGTACCAATTCCATGGCTCCTGTGTACACCATGGAAGATACCAGGTTGCTGTCCAACATGCCCATTAAAATCTCCAGCCACAAAGATGAGATCATTGTCACTCATCTTTGAGGTATCCTGCAGAAGAATATCTTAAAAGTGACCCTTCTGTTCATTTGGTAAGCCCACTTGTTGGGTGTCGGCAGAGATAATTGTAGCTATACCATTCTGCAAGACTATCCTGAGTTTAAGTACTCTATCGTACACCTTCACTGCCTCTATGACCTTATCCATCCATTTCTCTGCAAGAAGTATGCCCACACCCGCTACTCCATCACTATTACCTTCCTAGAAGAGTTTATATCTATATATGCTTTGCCTGTGAGGACTCTGGCTGAAGCTTCTCTCCACCTTACCTCTTGTACGCAACATCAACATGTCTCCGTTCAAGCATCCCTACAATCTCGCTAGACCTACCTTTCAATGTGCCTACATTTACAGTGCCAACTCAGAAAACTGGGAAAGAGATATGGGAGGTAACACAGGAAGGAGAGATGTTATTCAGCACCCGAAAAGAAGGTTTCCGTGATCGTTTGGTAACAGATGTCATAATAGATGTTCTTGCTTTTAATCTACCGTCATCCTTCAAACATGTATATTTATATATGGAGGGATTTGTGTGTGTGTTATCAAAAGTTGATAGTCTACTCAGAGTTTCTGCCTTGGTTGGATTCCTCACAACAATCAGGAATGACCCAGTCCAGGCCTGTTCCTGACTCTTGTCAGTTTTTCTTATAATCAACATCTTTTTTAATGTTCCACTGGCATGAGTGCCAATCAGGCAGTACTGTCATTGGCCATGTCAGCAATTTTGATTTCACTTGCCTCAATAGGTCTTCACAAGCAAAGTTTATTGTCCAATGAATGAGGGGTAATAATAAGTGGGCTGGTTACACCCACTGGCATAGCTCTAACTTGGCTTGTCGGGTCTTCTCAAGTACACCATATCTCCAAAGGTCTCATCATCATCATCATCATCGTTTAACGTCCGCTTTCCATGGGTTGGACGATTTTGACTGAGGGCTGGCGAACCAGATGGCTGCACCAGGCTCCAATCTTGATTTGGCAGAGTTTCTACAGCTGGATGCCCTTCCTAACGCCAACCACTCCGATATATATATATATATATATATACACACATATACACTCACACACACACACACATAAGGATAAGCATATCAAAAGGGGTCCATGGGAAACCTCATTTAAATAAAAGGGGTCGTTGGTGCAGTGAAAAGGTTGGGAATGACTGGAACAAAGACTTGACAATGTCTCCACTCCCTGCTGGCCTCTGTCATCATTTTTTTTTATATTACATTTGTGAGTCTTTTGAGTTTTTGTCGTTTAAGAAATGTCTCTCTCTCTTTTTTCAGAATGGGGAAGTTGTGTGACGTGACCTTGCTTGCTGGAGATACTGAAATATTGGCTCATCGTGCTGTGCTTGCCTCTTGTAGTCCGTACTTTTATGCCATGTTTAATGCTGAAATGGCTGAATCGAAAGCCGAGAAAGTGACCTTGCACCAAATAGATCCTGCTGCCTTAAGTATGTTGATTGACTTTGTGTATACATCTGAAATACACGTAACTGAAGACAATGTACAGGTGAGTACAGGTGAATGGAATTTAATTATCCATTCATACAGAAGAGGAATGGTTTAAGATTCCTAGGAAAGGAACAGTCTAAGATTGTTAATAAGATAAGAATGTCTTAGTTTATTAACCGCAAAGCATTTTGAGATTTACATCAACAGGCGTGGCTGTGGGGTTAAGAAGCTTGCTTCCCAATCACATGGCTTTAGTTTCAGTCCCACTGCATGACACCTTGAACAAGTGTCTACTACAACAGCCCTGGGCCAGCTGAAGTCTTGTCAATGGATTTGGTTGAAAGAAGTCCATTGTGTGTGTGTTTCTGTCCCCTTGTCTAACAGGCAGTATCATTCATTTCCAGTTTTCTGTGAAGAACATGTCCAGCAGCCATGGGGAAACATTGCTTGGAATCAAGTGAGGGTTGGCACCAGGAAAGGCATCTGGCCATAGAAGAAAATCTGCTTCATTGAATTCTGTCTGACCCAGGGAAGCATGGCACAGTGAACATTGAAACTATGATGATAATGGCTACATTTCTGTCTTACCTCCAATCATCATCAGTTATATTTCTCCTGGATGTGCATGTAGTACATGGCTAGATTTGAAGTAGGAATCTTTATTTCTAAACTAATGATAGTAAAGTTCTTAGTTGTTATTTAACCTCTAGACAACTCTATCTGAGCAGCTCCATGCTTAAAGGCAGCACAGACATGATCATCTGGCCTTTTTGCTCCAGATATGTGTATGAATTGCACTACAATATCCAAATATGTCTTTCACACACAAAATGACAGACCTTTGGAAATATGCAGTGCGTGAGAAGACCCGGCAAGCCAAATGAGACTATAACCCAAGACCTATGCCAAGGGTATAACCAGCCCATTTATGTGTACCTTTACTACATTTGACACTAAATTCTGCTTGTGAAGACCTGTTGAGGCAAGTGAAATTGAAATCAAATCAAATTCGCAAATTCGATGACTGGCACCTGTGCCAGTGGAGCACTAAGAGCACCATCCGAGCGGGATCGCTGCCAGAGCAACAAACTAGCTTCCGTGCTAGTGACACATAAAAAGCACTATTCAAACGTGATCATTACCAGCATCGCCTTACTGACACTTGTGCCAGTGGCACGTGAAAAACATTTGAGCGAGGTTGTTGCCAGTGTCACTGGACTGGCTCCTGTGCAGGTGGCACGTAAAAAACACCATTTGAGCATGGCCGTTGCCAGTACTGCCTGACTGGCTCTCGTGCCGGTAGCACGTAAAAGCACCCACTACACATTCTGAGTGGTTGGTGTTAGGAAGAGCATCCAGCTGTAGAAACTGCCAGATCATATTGGAGCCTGGTGCAGCCATCTGGTTCGCCAGTTCTCAGTCAAATCGTCCAACCCATGCTAGTATGGAAAGTGGACATTAAAAAATGATGATTGGCAATTATCTTTAGCAAATTAAATCAGATGTAGTGTGCAAGAAAGATGGCTGTGAACCTATACAAATGGACAATGATTTTTACATAAGAAAGTGAAGTGCAATCTAATTTCTTTCTGTTCTTTTATTTTTGCAAAAACTAGCATCACATCCGTTACAGCAACAAAGGTTCCAGCTGATCTAATCAATGGGACTGCTTGCTCATGAAATTAACTCACAAGTGATTGAGCACTCCATAGACATATCTGTACCCCTAACAGAGTTGTTCTCAAGGAGATTCAGCATGACACAGAATGTGAATTATGGGGTACAACTCAATTTTTGCCAAGTGAGTGGACTGGAGCAACATGAAATAAAGTGTCTTGCTCAAGGTCACAACACTCCACCAGGAATCAAACTCATGACCTTATGATTGTTGAATCCATGAAAGAAGGAAACTCCTGCTGCTACAAAAGAAATATCCCTAAACATGACCCACCCATGCCAGTACAGACAAAACAGATATAGAACGGTGACATACAATTATATTCACCTCCATATTTCCTTTTATGTGTTCTCTAGTGCAGAAAATTCACTTTGGAAATCAGAACCTGTTTCTGTGTTCTCTTGGTAACTAACTTCCTTTCTGGTAATGATTCCTAAGCGTCAAAAACTGACATTCTGTCTGTTCTGATGACAAGTGTTACAGTAGACACTTGCTCTTCACAGCCATTCTATCATGACACCTTTCCTTGTTGAAATAAGATGAAATTCAATATCGTATCGTTATAAACCTTAATTAGATCTTATGTAACGACAACCTGTTCTAATTATTTCACAGACTTTGTTGCCAGCCTCTAATTTACTCCAATTAACTGAAGTCCAAGAAGCTTGCTGTGAATTTTTGCAAAGTCAACTCCATCCTTCCAATTGTCTTGGCATCAAAGATTTTGCTGATCTCCATGACTGTACAGAACTTCTCAACTATACACAGACCTACATAGAACAACATTTCAGGTTGGTAGCTTTCCTTCTTCAATAGCACATATATTATTATTATTATTTACACCATCACATTGTTATTGAAAATTATGATTTTTTTCAATTTCATCCTCATTTCATGCTGGTGAAAACATCATAGTTTAATGAGGGATTCTAATTGTATTTCAGTAACACAAAGTTGTGTTTGCCATATGTGTGTGTATATATCATCATCATCATCATCGTTTAACGTCCGTTTTCCGCGCTAGCACGGGTTGGACGGTTCGACTGGGGTCTGGGAAGCCAGGGGCTGCACCAGGCTCCAGTCTGATCTGGCAGAGTTTCTACAGCTGGATGCCCTTCCTAACGCCAACCACTCCGCGAGTGTAGTGGGTGCTTTTTACGTGCCATCTGCACAGGTGCCAGGGGAGTCCGGCATCGGCGACGATCGGTTGGTGCTTTTAACGTGCCACCGGCACAGAAGCCAGCCAAGGCGGCGCTAACATCTGTTGTTCATGCTGGCATGGGTTAGTTATATATATATATATAACTTGTTTATCATCTATGTATTATACTATCATACTTAACAAATATACACAGTTGACAGGCCTGATGCTGCAGTTTTCATCGGAGATAAAATCTCAGCAGATATGTGTTGTTTTAAAAGTAAGAAACATATCTGAAAGGGACCAAAAAAGATCATCTCAGCTGTGGCTCACGAGAACACATGCATTTTAGCTTTGTTGGGCCTTGTCAGTGGCATGTGCTCACAGCTACTGATATTTAAGATAGCCTCCGGATCGAATGTAAATATAAATCAAAATGAGGTTTCTAAGTATACCCAGGTAGTTTGCTAGAACAGGGTATTATTACCTTGCTTGGAAACAGAGGAGGATATCTTCAGGAAGGACATCAGGCTGTAGAAAATTTACCTCCACAAATTTCATCAGACCCATGCAAGCATAGAAAAGTAGATATTAAAACAATGATAATGATGATATTTTTGCCCTTCCACCCCCTCCAACTGTACCAGAAGTTCCTATCCTCTGTCATCCTTTGGTTGTCTCCCATGAACACTTCTAAAGGCTTTATGCCATCCCCACCCCTTCTTAGGATTTATCTCCTATGTAAGAAGGCAGTGATATTATAGTGCAGTGTATGCAGGTTGAATTGAAGGCTAATGTTTGTTTATGAATTCTGCCAAATGCGAACGCTCTTTTCAGGTACATGACACTGCTGTCCCCCGTCCCAGTGTCTCATGGGCTCACACCTCCCACACCCTCAGGGTTGGCACTCTCAATGTCGGCACACTGAAAGGTAGGTCTGGTGAGATTGTTGAGATGCTTGAACCCCAAGAAGTAAGGTGCCGAGGAGTTTCCGCTAGGTTCCTCACAGGCAAAGAACACAGATACAAGATTTTCTGGGCGGGGAACACTGACGGGGTTGGGGACGTGGGTATACTTATTATGGAGAAATGGGTGGATAAGGTAATCGAGGTAGTCAGAATATGCAACAGAATACCTAAGATTAGATTAGTGCTTCATCATGGGTTAGCAACCATTATCTCGGCCTTTGCCCCTCAACCGGGGCTACTCGATGGACTAAAAGACTGATTTTATGACACCCTTTTGCAGACTACCTCGTTGACGAATGACAGGGACCTTCTCTTTGTGGCTGGTGACTTCAATGGACATGTTGGACAACATACAGGGAGCTTCCATGGTGTACATGGAGGGTACGGTTTTGATTCCTGCAATGAGGAGGGAACCAGGCTGCTTGAGTTCTGCAATGCAAATGATCTTATGGTTTGCAATACTAACTTCAGGAAACCTGCCTGTCACCTACCATTCTGGCAGATACACTAGCCAAACTGACTACATCCTCGCCAGAAAAAGAGAAAGATGGCTGCTTATAAATGCCAAAACCTTCCCAGGCGAAGAATGTACCCCACAACATAGACTGGGCTAAATGGATGCCCAGAAGACATCCAGCATGGAGGAGAAGGATCTGGAAGCTTAAAGATCCTGTGAATGGACAGAGATTTAGAGACGTATTACTCAAAGCCTTTGACAAAATAGAAGGGAATATAGCTTCACACGATGTGGAAGACAACTGGAGGTTCCTACGGGACAACCTGCTGAGGGCCACTGACCGGATCTGTGGATGGTGCAAAGTCTCCTCTCGACCCAAAATAACATGGTGGTAGAACAATGTTGTTGATAGGGCTATTAGAGAAAAGAAACAGGCTTGGAAGGACTGGAAGCACAGTGGTAGCAGGGAATTGTATCAGACTACCAGAAGGGAAGCTAGAAGACAGGTTTATTTAGCCAGAAGGGAAGCAGATAAGAAAAAATTTGCCAATCTTCTGTGCCATGAGGACCAAAGACTTGAGGTATTTCGTGTTGCAAGACAGTGTGTGAGAGAGAATCGTGATGTCGTAGGAGAGAAATGTGCCCGCATGGATGATGGTTCACTTGCACTAAACGAGGATGCAAAGAGAGAGGTTTGGTGACGCCACTATGCAAGGTTACTGAATAAAGAAAATGAATGGGAGAAAGAGAGTCTGCCATATGTCAACCCCACAGAGGGATCAGCTACCTGAATTGATAGTACCTTTGTAGATAAAGCAATTAAGAGTATGAAGACAGAGAAAGCCCCCGGCCCATTAGGAATCACTGCAGAGATGCTTAAAATATCTGGCGGTGTTGGCTATAGCCTAGTCATTCATATAGTTAACCAGGTGATACATGAAGGAGTCATACCCAATGACTGGTGTAGCAGTACTATAGTCAACTGCTACAAAGGTAAAGGTGACGCCTTAGATACAAATAATTACAGAGGTATCAAGTTGTTGGATCAGGTAATGAAGGTCATGGAGAGGGCCATAGCCCAACTAATTAAGGAGAGAGTCAGTTTTGATGGGATGCAGTTTGGGTTCGTGCCAAGAAAAAGCACCACTGATGCTATATTTCTGGTAAGACAGCTGCAGGAGAAATGCCTGGTCAAAGACAGACCTCTGTACCTGGCTTTCGTTGACATGGAGAAAGCCTTTGACAGAGTCCCCCGATCCCTTATCTGGTGGTCAATGAGGAAACTAGGGATAGAAGAATGGTTAGTGAGAGCTGTGCAAGTCATGTACAGGGATGCTGTCAGTAAGGTGAGGGATGGCAACCAGTACAGCGAGGAATTCCGGATAGAGGTAGGGGTCCTCCAAGGTTCAGTCCTCAGACCCCTCCTATTTATCATAGTCCCCCAGGAAATAACAGAGGAATTCAAGACAGGATGCCCCTGGGAGCTCCTCTATGCTGATGACCTTGCTCTAATTGCTGAGTCACTATCAGAACTAGAGAAGTTCCAGGTGTGAAAACAAGGATTAGAATTGAAGGGCCTTAGAGTCAACCTAGCTAAAACAAACCACAAATCCCTTCAGGTAGATGGCCCTGCTTGATCTGTAGAAAAGGTGTAGGTAGAAACTCTATAAGATGTACCCAGTATAAGCTATGGACACATAACAGGTGCAGCAATATCAAAGGAAGGCTAACTGGGAGGATAGTTTTTGTATGTGGCAGATGCTCAGGAAAATGTGCAAAGGACAACTTCTGCCACATTCCAGTGAGAAAAACTAGAAGTAGTTGATAGCTTCTGTTACCTAGGTGACCAAGTCAGTAGCGGGGGAGGGTGCGCTGAACGTGTAGCTGCTAGAATAAGAATAGCCTGGGCAAAGTCCAGAGAGCTCTTACCTCTGCTGGTGACAAAGGAACGACTGTGCTGGTATGGTCATGTGGCAAGAATGGATGAGGATAGCTGTGTGAAAAAGTGCCACACCCTAGCAGTTGAGGGAACCTGTGGAAGAGGTAGGCCCGGGAAGCCCTGGGATGAGGTGGTGGAGCATGACCTTTGAACATTAGGCCTCACCGAGGCAATGACTAGTGACCGAGACCTTTGGAAATATGCTGTGCTTGAGAAGACCTAGCAAGCCAAGTGAGACCACAATCTCATGACCTATGCCAGGGGTATAACCAGTCCACTTATACGTACCTTTCTTTCATTGGACACTAAACTCTGCTTGCGAAGACCTGTTGATTGGACCTCATGCTGGTGTCACATAAAATCACCCACTACACTCTCGGAGTGGTTGGCATTATGAAGGGCATCCAGCTGTAGAAACTTTGCTAGATCAGATAGGAGCCTGGTGCAGCCATCTGGTTCACCAGTCCTTAAATCTTCCAACCCATGCCAGCATAGAAAGCAAACGTTAAATGATGATGATTTGTTTTAACATCCATATTTTTCTCCGATTGGAGAGGGAATCCCTCAAGGTCTGGTTTTACAGCCTGATGGACTTCCAATTCGATTAGACACTTCATTCATGCCATAAAGTGGATTAAACCAAATCATCTTATCTTTCTGTAGTTTTATGTTATAAAGTTTTATTCTATGAAATACTATTTTTATCCCTTTTGAAACCCACTCTTTTCCAATGCATTATTGTAGTAGTGTGAACTATGATTAAGTTCTCTTTTTGTTGATGATGACATACTGTGATCTGTGCAATATTAACAAAAACAATTCCTCCTCTTACAGCGAAGTTGTTTACTATGATGAATTTCTATCACTAACAGCTTGTCAAGTGTCTAAGCTTATTGCTAGTGATAGACTTACAGTTCCATCAGAGGAACAGGTGAGTAACACTTACTGTCATTGGTCTTCAACCAAATTCCTCCGTTTCTTTTATCTTTTAGTGAATAACAAAGTGGAGAATGGTTTTTAGTGAATAAGAATCTTTTATCTTTTTCTTTTTTCATCATTGGACTGCAGCCATGCTGGGGCACTGCCTGAAAATGTCTAGTCAAACAAATAATCATCCACAGTCATCAGCATCATTATTTAATATCCATTTTCCATGCTGGCATGGGTTGGACAGTTTGACCGGATTTGGCAAGATGGAGAGCTGTACCAAGTTGCTGTCTGATTGGACTTGCCTTCAACAGCTGGATGCCATTCTTAATGCCAACCACTTCACAAGAGTGGACAGGGTGCTTTTTATGTGGCGCCACTTCCTTTTTTAAGCCCGGTACTTATTCCGTTGGTCTCTTTTGCCGAACTGCTGAGTTATCGGAACATAAACACGCCAACATCGATTGTCAGAGAGTGTTAGTGGTGGTGGTGGTGGGGAGGGGGGTGGCAAACACACATACACTTGCATTATCAATCTACTGAAATAACTGAGAAGACATTAATTCAGCCAAGGGCTATAGTATAAGACACACAGTGGGACTGAACCCTGAACCACGTGGTCGGGAAGCAAGCTTCTTATTACGCAGCCATGAAATAATTAAGTGAAATATTTGTGATGATTTTGAACTACGAAGTTAATTGTTTGAATTTCTTTGATAAGGAGAAAGAATTCTGGAAATATTTTGTTGTTCGTCCACAGGTGTTTGAGGCTGTCCTGTCTTGGATTGAACATGATACAGAGAATCGACAACTTAGCATCGCTGAACTGATGGAACATGTCCGTTTACCATTGATGTCTCAAGAGTTTCTCGTCCAGCGAGTTGAATGCGAACCTATGATTAAATCCAACACACAATGTAAAGATCTTTTAATTGAAGCCATGAAGTACCACCTCCTCAAAGCGGAACAGAAAGCACTTTTTAAAACACCAAGGACTTTACCAAGAACTCCAATTGGATTGCCAAAGGTACCACTTGAATTTTACCTTTTTGTTGCATAATAATATATCTGAATGTTTGGTGGCAGTGGTGACATCATCATTGTTGCCGCTGTTGAAGATCCACTTAGCCATTCTTGCATAAGTCAGGCAGAATTTGTTGCAGCAGATTTTCTGCAGCCAAACGCTCTCCCTGTCACCAACCTTCACCTGTTTCCAAGCAAGACAATACTGTCACCATGACTGGACCTATTTTTCACAAAAGACTAGAAACACAGAACTCCTTCTTGTGTGATGACATCATTTATGTTTGTCACATGATGTCACGGCAAGGGCTCACACACACACACACACACACAACAAGCTTCCTTCAGTTTCCATCTACCAGTTCCACTCACAAGTCGTTGGTTGATCCAGGGCTGTTGTAGGAGATACTTCCCCCCAAGGGACTTGAAAGCACACCACTGGGAAGCAAAGAAACAAAGCTTACCACTAGAGACAGGTTTAATCTGAAAGCACAGATTTGAATCTAAGCAGAAACCAGTTCTTCCCTAGATTGTAGCAAACTGTTGTGGCTAGAATGCTGGATATTTGATTCCAGAGTGATGAGCCACAGCTCTATCAAGTTTTAAAGCTCTCAACCTTTCTAATAGTTAATAATTGTGGTTGATGGTGAAGTGATGTTAGCATAGATTGACTGGTGTTGTAGACATGGGCAAGGAAAAAACCTGAAGGATTTCTTTGTGAAGTCCAGTGGGTCTTCGTCTAGCAATGTAGTCTCACTATCAGTTTTGTTGTTTTAGTTATATTGTCTAATCACAACAGAAAAATACTATGCTCGTTACTCTCAAATGAATATGACCTTCTAGTATTTCTTATGCTTTTGCTAATTGTTTTTGGTAGCGATATAGCTACTAGCAGACTTAGATACATTCCTGGATGAATTCTATAACCATTTAAGACTTCTTCCAAGAAGCTATTTTATCGTTTTCTGGTCTTTATTTAAAATCATTTCAACTTCTTCTTCCTGCAAACTAAATCCATGTAAAAACAAAAAAAAAAAGACAGATGAAATTTGTAACTTTTAGATGATTGTTCCTTTAACCGTTTCACTGCCATATTTCTGTTGAAATGCACTTCCTTCATCTCACTTAATTTGCAAAAATATTGAAGAATTTAGTGAATTAACTTTGTCGTTATTAAGCTGGTGTTAATTGTAGAATATCTCTGTAAGTTGTGACCAGTCTTTTTTCTCTCAGTCTTCAAAACATAAAACGCTACAAATGATCAAAATCTGACCAATATTTTTGTATTGTTTAAATTTTACGTTTTTTGTTTTTCTCCTTTTCTCATAAAAATCCCTTCTGAAACTCAGTTTTTAACCTAGAGTGATTGCTTGTTTGTTTGTTTGTTTATTTTTGTCATCTCTGATTCCACTGCATGCTGCTTAATTGGTTCGTTACAGGTGTTACTGGTTCTTGGAGGACAGGCACCAAAAGCAATAAAAAGTGTGGAATGTTATGATTTTAAAGAAGAACGCTGGTATCAGTTGGCCGAGATGCCCATCCGTCGGTGTCGTTGTGGTAAAAAAAAAAACCTTTTTATTATATTATTTTGTTTTAATGTATTTTTATCCTTTTATTTCCTCCTTCATTACAAGTATTGCTTGCTTTTCTACTAGAATTCACGTAATTATCGAACAACCTTTACGTTTTAGCGATGGCTTTCCACTCTGTACAGCAGCTCAACACCAAATACATGATTGAGTTAACCCTGTTGAGGCAAGGATTGTCGGTGTGTAAAATTACTTTTACACCTGATTAATTTAATACAGGTGTTGGGGTATCCAGTGTTAGCTACTTCGCACATGTCATCCAAGAACAATTGCAGGAATAAACATGTAGGATTGTTGAGAGCAGAGAAACATTTGTGAAAAATAAGATGCCCACAGAGAGCGAGGTTAATTGGTTGGAGGATATTTCCACAATCCTACTGAAATGGTACTCGTTGCAATCATCATCATCATCATCGTTTAACGTCCGCTTTCTATGCTAGCATGGGTTGGACGATTTTGACTGAGGGCTGGCGAACCAGATGTCTGCATCAGGCTCCAATCTGGTCTGGCTGAGTTTCTACAGTTGGATGCCCTTCCTAATGCCAACCACTCCGAGAGTGTAGTGGGTGATTTTAAGTGACACTGACACGGGGGCCAGTCAGGCGGTACTGGCAACGACCTCACTCGAATCTTTTTACACATGCCACCAGCACAGGTACCAGTAAGGCAACGTTGGTAACGATCACGCTCAAATGGTGCCCTTTTACGTGTCACTGGCACGGAAGCCAGTTGGCTGCTCTGGCAACGATCACGCTCGGATGGTGCTCTTGGCACCCTACTAGCATGGGCACAAGTGCCAGTAAGGTGACGCTGGTAATGATCACGCTCGAATGGTGCCTTTTAAGTGCCACTGGCACGGAAGCCAGTTAGCCGCTCTGTCAATGATCACACTCATGTGGTGCTCTTTGCACCCTGCTAGCACGGTCGCCAGTCATCGAATTTGATTTTGATTTAGATTGATTTCACTTGCCTCAACAGGTCTTTGCAAGCAGAGATTTAGTGTCCAAGGAAGGAAAAGGTACGCATAATTGGGCTGGTTACGCCCCTGGCATAGGCCATCTACATCAAATTTGAACTCAGATGGCTCCATCACATTCTGTAGATTGAACTCTTTAGCATTTAAATTGACTATATCTGGCCCAAAGACTCCACCTGATTAATGTTTAAACTGGCCACATCTAACTTCTCACACTTAACCCATATTGTCATTCTAAAAATAAACAACAACATCATCAAGATCTTGAAGCTTTGATATGTGAATAAAAAAGCATTACATTTGATGGAGTAATGTGAATGCTAAAGAGTTAAGTCGTTCGAGAAAATTACTTTTTAATTGTGATTGTAAGTCAAAGTAAATTTGCATCTTTCAGGTGTGGCTGTTGTTAATGGTTTGGTTTATGTTGTGGGTGGCTTCAGTGGTTCACTAAGAGTCCGGACAGTCGATGCGTACGACCCTGTCAAAGATGTCTGGATCACATGTCAGAGTATGAAAGCCCGTCGAAGTACATTAGGAGTTGCCTTACTAAATGATCTCATCTATGCAGTTGGTGGCTTTGATGGTTCATCAGGTAAGAAAATACTTTAACCCTTTCGTTGCTGTATTTATTTTGAGATGTTCTGTGTTTCTTTCAATTACTTTAAATATAACAAAGAATTTAGTAAAATAACTCATTTATCATTCAACTAGTGTCAGGAACATAAATTGTGACTAAGGTTTGGTGGAAGATTTTAATTCAAAACTTATGAAAACAAGACATTTGTACAACAGAGCCAGAGCCAGTTTCGGCTGGGTTGGTAACGAAAGGGTTAAACAATATAATAATCTGTAATCCACTGTTATCCTTTATTTTGCCAGCTTTCACTTTTTGCTTGAAAAAGTCTGTTTCGTTTTCAATTGTTTTTTTTTTTTCTCTGTTGATGCAGGGCTTGATGGTGCTGAATGTTATGATGTGAAGACAGGACTGTGGAAATCTGTTGCACCAATGAGTATCCGAAGAAGTAGCGTTGGAGTAGGAGTCGTGGGAGGTGATTATTATTATTATTATTATCTTCATCATCGTCGTCGTCGTCGTCATGGTCCAAGTTTCTGAAAATGTAGGGGGCTTGCTAAGACACAAGGACTGCAGAATTCAGCAAAGGGCTTGCTGTATTTAGTTGCATTTTTTAAATTCAAATCTTGCCGTATAAGTAGCTACCAAGAACTGGGGCATCCATTTCATCGGTTACATTTCATCATCATCATCATCATGACTGCCTTTCCATAATTAAACTGTTTCTCCTTATTTCATTATGACATCCCTAACTTAATTTTTATTTTTCACGCAGATGGCGTCCCTTGGCAATTTCCTTCTTGTCATGATAGTTGTACACTGCCAACCAAACACACCTTGCATTATTTAGTTGTCTCCCTTTATATTCTCCATTCAAATGTCTTCTGGATTAACTTAGGTTTTTGCTCGTTTTAGATTGCCAAAGTACCAGTAATATACCAGGGGTGTGCTAATTGACTACAATCCTCTTCTCTAACATTTGTGGCCTTGTACCAATTATTTTTACCATTAATCACCCCTGTGTCACACTAGTGACACTATTCTTTCACTTTCTGTCTCCCCGATCCACGCTCAAGGTTTGCCTCATGGCTAGAGTCTGAAGACACTTGCCCCTGGTACTGACTGAACCCAAGCTCATATCGGTTTGTGACCACAAACAGCCATGCTTACACCTATATCAGCCACACAGTCACACATCAAATTGTAAAATCCTTATTGATGGAGGAATATGGAGTATCTCCTTAAATGTTCCAGAAGGACAAAAGACCTCATCATCATCATTTAACGTCCGCTTTCCACGCTAGCATGGGTTGGACAATTTGACTGAGGTCTGGCGAACCAGACTCCAATCTGATCTGGCAGAGTTTCTGCAGCTGGATGCCCTTCCTAATGCCAACCACTCCAAGAGTGTAGTGGGTGCTTTTACGTGCCACCGGCCACGCCCAAATGGTGCTTTTTACGCACCATTTGGGCGTGACTGTTGTCAGTACCACCAAATTAGCCCTCGTGCCGGTGGGCCAGTTTGGTGGTACTGGCCACAGCCATGAAATGATTTAGACCAGTTAAATCCGTTTGCATCTTTACAAATGTCCCCTGCTCTTTATATATATTCTGTTCTTGGTGTTTTTCCATTCATCTATCATTTAACATCCGTTTTCCATGCTGGCATGGGTTGGAGGGTTTGACTAGGAATTCTCAAGCCAGAGGGTTGCACCAGGCTCCAGGCGTTAGTTTTGGCATGGTTTCTATGGCTGGATGCCCTTCTTGACACCAACCACTTTACAGAGTGTACTGGGTGCTTTTTACATTGCACCAGCACCAACAAGGTCAGCGAGTGCCTTGCAAGACAAAAATCCCTTCAACTGGGAGTGGGGAGTTGTATTAAAGGAGTGTGGCTTTGTGCTAGTTGAAAGATTTCTGTTGCAGATGTTT
Organism: Octopus sinensis; assembly: GCF_006345805.1. Classification (NCBI taxonomy): domain Eukaryota; kingdom Metazoa; phylum Mollusca; class Cephalopoda; order Octopoda; family Octopodidae; genus Octopus; species Octopus sinensis. Next base: position 32,384,548 of record NC_043000.1, read on the forward strand.
GTTTGTTGAGCAAAGTGGTCTTCTTCAGAAGTCCAAAACGTGGTCCTTTGCTATTCGTAAGATCTGCAGAAGAGAAAGCAGGTCAACCCCCAACACAAAAAGCATCGACGGATGGATGAATGCGCATCCAGGCTCAGCGGTTGCGTAGGAAATCGGGGACAAGAAACAGGAAGAAAGAGTCAGAGAAAGTTGGAGCCAAAAAGTACAACAGGGCCCCCCCCCCTGCCGGAGCCTTGTGGAGCTTTATGTGTTTTCGCTCAATAAACACACACAACGCCTGGTCTGGGAATCAAAACCGCGATCCTCCGACCGTGAGTCCACTGCCCTAACCACTGGGCCATTGCGCCTCCACGTTGCAGATGTATATTCACTACAGTGAAAGATTCATATCTCTCATCCCCATCGCTATGTAGAAAGATTAGCTGAGAATTTCCCTTGTGTGTGTGTTAAAGAAATCAGTCGCTCTGTGTTAATCTCCTTTTCTCCCTCACTAATGGTTTCTCTGTTTTTGTCTTGACCAATGTTTTGCCAGTTCTTTAAGATTGGTATATTTCATCGATCTGTTGAAGAAACATTCTCAAACGATCTTCTTGATAACCCGATGCTATTTTCCTTTGTGTCTCTCTTGGTTTTACTTATGTTTCATAATGTTTTGGTTCTTTTGTGGCAGGTTTCCTTTACGCAGTCGGAGGGTATGATGGTTGTTCCAGACAATGTTTAAGTACAGTGGAATATTTTGATCCTGAAGCAAACTGCTGGCATCCTGCTGCAGAAATGTCTTGTAGAAGAAGTGGTGCTGGTAAGCAAGATATCTTTATACCAGAAGTAAATTATTTTTAACAGTGGAACTTGAAGCAGATAAAGCTGCAAATAATAGAATGTAGAATATTGGGTTCACTTGGATGGTGAAGAAGTCAAAGGGTTCTTTTTAAATCCAATATCCTTTATTCTGTTATTCATAACTTTATTCTCTTCAAGTTCCACTGTTAAAAACAATTTACTTCATATCACTTAAAGTTTCTAGATTTTTACAACATAAATAGGTAGCAGGGAATTGTATCAGACTGCCAGAAGGGAAGCTAGGAGACAGGTTTATTTAGCCAGAGGAGAAGCAGATAAGAAAACATTTGTTCTGTGCCATGAGGACCAAAGACATGAGGTATTTCGTGTTGCAAAACAGTGTGTGAGAGATAATCGTGATGTTGTAGGAGAGAAATGTGTCTGCATGGATGATGGTTCACTTGCACTAAATGAGGCTGCAAAAAGAGAGAGGTTTGGTGATGCCACTATGAAAGGTTGCTCGATAAAGGGAATGAATGGGAGAAAGAGAGTCTGCTGAATGTCGACCCAACAGAGGGACCAGCTATCTCTCTGTTAACAGTACCTTCGTAGATAAAGCAATTAAGCGTATGAAGACAGGGAAAGCTCCCGGCCCATCAGGAATCACTGCAGAGATGCTCAAAATATCTAGCAGTGTTGGCTATAGCCTAGTCATTCGTATAGTCAACCAGGTGATATATGAAGGAGTCATACCCAATGACTGGTGTAGCAGTACTATAGTCAACTGCTACAAAGGTAAAGGTGACGCCTTATATACAAATATTTACAGAGGTATCAAGTTGTTGGATCAGGTAATGAAGGTCACAGAGAGGGTCACAGCCCAACTAATTAGGGAGAGAGTCAGATTAGATGAGATGCAGTTTGGGTCTGTGCCAGGGAAAAGCACCACTGATGCTATATTTCTGGTAAGACAGCTGCAGGAGAAATACCTAGCCAAAGATAGACCTCTGTACCTGGCTTTCGTTGACATGGAAAAAGCTTTTGACAGGGTCCCCCAATCCCTTATCTAGTGGTCAATGAGGAAACTAGGGATAGAAGAATGGTTAGTGAGAGCTGTGCAAGCCATACACAGGGATGCTGTCAGTAAGGTGAGGGATGGCAACGAGTACACAGAAGAATTCAGAGTAGAGGTAAGGGTCCACCAAGGTTCAGTCCTCAGCCCCCTCCTATTTATCATAGTCCTCCAGGCAATAACAGAGGAATTCAAGACAGGATGCCTCTGGGAGCTCCTCTATGCTGATGACCTTGCTCTAATTGCTGAGTCACTATCAGAACTAGAGGAGAAGTTTCAAGTATGGAAACAAGGATTAGAATCGAGGAGCCTTAGAGTCAACCTAGCTAAAACCAAAGTCCTAATAAGTAGAAAGGCAGGTAAGCCACAAATCCCTTCAGGTAAATGGCCCTGCTCGATCTGTAGAAAAGGTGTAGGTAGAAACTCTATCAGATGTACCCAGTGCAAGCTATGGACGCATAAGAGGTGCAACAATATCAAAGGAAGGCTAACTGGGAGGATAGTTTTTGTATGTTGCAGATGCTCGGGAGCTATAAATAACACTGAAAATGTGCAGATAACAACTTCTGCCATATTCCAGGGAGAAAAACTAGAAGTAGTTGATAGATTCCATTACCTAGGTGACCAAGTCAGTAGTGGGGAAGGGTGTGCTGAAAGTGTACCTGCTAGAATAAGAATAGCCTGGGCAAAGTTCAGAGAACTCTTACCTCTGCTGGTGACAAAGGGCCTCTCGTTCAAAGTAAAACTCTGCTTGCGAAGACCTGTTGAGGCACGTGAAATTGAAATCAAATTCAATGACAGCATCACATGACTGGCATCATCTGAGTGTGATCGTCACCAGGGCTGCTGACTGGCTCCCATGCTGGTGGCACCTAAAAAGCACCATTCCAGCGTGATCGTTACCAGCATCACCTTACTGACATGTGAAAAACAACATTCAAGCGAGGCCAGTGCCACTGGACTGGATCCTGTGCAGGTGGCACATAAAAAACACCATTTGAGCGTAGTCATTGCCTGTACCACCTGACTGGCTCTCGTGCCAGTGGAATATAAAAGCGTCCACTACACTCTTGGAGTTGTTGGCGCTAGGAAGGGCATCCAGCTCTAGAAACTCTGCCAGATCAGATTGGAGCCTTGTGCAGCCATCTGGCTCACCAGTCCTCAGTCAAACTATCCAATTCATGCCAGCATGGAAAGTGATGCATGATGATGATGATGATGATGACGATAACAACGACGACGAAACAGCTTTGTGCAACATTTAATTGGAAGGAGAGGCTTTGGTGAAAATTATTATGAATCTTTTAATTACTTTTTACAACAGACTGATTTGTAACTACATCAGATTAATTTTTTTTCTTCCAACCAAATTAATTTCTATTTCATTGTAAATTACATAAATAAATTGTTAGAGTTTGATGCAGTTTTACATTTTGTTTCCAGTCCTGACAAAATATTCCCATGACTTAATAAAATTATTTGTTTCAGAAGAATTTTGTGTTTTTAAATGTGATTTTCTTCATTTTTTTTTTTTTTAGGTGTAGGAGTTGTAGATGGTTTATTATATGCAGTTGGGGGTCATGATGGACCCCTTGTACGCAAAAGTGTAGAAGTTTACAACCCACAAACCAATACGTGGAGTTTAGTGGCAGACATGCATTTTTGTCGTAGAAATGCTGGTATGTTAAACACAAAATTATTTTATTTTGACTAAATATTTTTGTTTCCCATGTCCTGACACATCATCATCAACTACCATTTTCTTCCCTTTTCCTGTTTGTGTAACCATGTATCTCCTCCTCAGCAAGACACTTGTTCCTCTGTCCCTGCATCATCTTCTTGCCCCACCACACCTGGCATAAACACTTGTTCCTCTGTCCCCTCCATCATGCTCTTGCTCCTCAGTCGCCCCCTGAAATAAGGGATCTTGTGAATTACTTGGCAACTTCATTATTGGTGATGTCAAGAAAACAAGCACCCAGCGCACACTTCCAAGTGGTTGGCATTAGGAAAGGCAACCATCATGGAAACCATGCCTAAACAGAGATTGGGACTCGATGCAATCCTCACACCTGCTAGGTCTTGGCAAACCATTCGACCCATTCCAGTTGGGAAGTCACACACTAAATGATGATGATAGTTTTCGAGTTCACTCTTACTGCTTGGCAACTCAAGCGAGTGTTTTCTGCTGCAGCCTTGGGGCTGACCAATGTTTCATGAGAGGATTTGGTAGATGGAAACTGAAAGAAGCTCATGGCGTGTATCATCATCATCATTTAGAATCGGTTGCCCATGCTGGTATGAGTTGGACGAATTGACCAGAGCTGGCAAGCTGGAAGGCTGCACCAGACTCCAGTCTGATTTGGCATGGTCTCTACAGCTGGATGCCCTTCCTAATGCCAATCACTCTGAGAGCGTAATGGGTGCTTTTACGATTTTACTTGGCTTGATGGGTCTTCTTCTCAAGCACAACATAATGCCAAGGGTCTTGGTCATTGCCTCCATGAGGCCCATATATATATATGTATCATCATCATCATCATCATTTAACGTCCGCTTTCCATGCTAGCATGGGTTGGACAGTTCAACTGGTGTCTGGGGAGCCCGAAGGCTGCACCAGGCCAGTCAGATCTGGCAGTGTTTCTACAGCTGGATGCCCTTCCTAACGCCAACCACTCCGAGAGTGTAGTGGGTGATTTTATGTGCCACCGACACAGGTGCCAGACGAGGCTGGCGAACGGCCACGCTCGGATGGTGTTTTTATGTGCCACCGACACAGGTGCCAGACAAGGCTGGCAGACGACCACGCTCGGATGGTGTTTTTTTTTTTTATGTGCCACCGACACAGGTGCCAGACGAGGCTGGCGAACGACCACGCTCGGATGGTGTTTTTATGTGCCACCGACACAGGTGCCAGACAAGGCTGGCAGACGACCACGCTCGGATGGTGTTTTTATGTGCCACCGACACAGGTGCCAGACGAGGCTGGCGAACGGCCACGCTCGGATGGTGTTTTTATGTGCCACCGACACAGGTGCCAGACAAGGCTAGCAGACGACCACGCTCGGATGGTGTTTTTTTATGTGCCACCGACACAGGTGCCAGACGAGGCTGGCGAACGGCCACGCTCGGATGGTGTTTTTATGTGCCACCGACACAGGTGCCAGACAAGCTCGATTGGGTGGTGATTGTTACGTGCCCACAGCATGGAGGCCAGTCGGTGCGGTACTGGCTACACCCACGTTCGGATGGTATTCTTGTGTGCCACCGGCACTGGTACCACAAAGATACAAATTCCATTGATGTTCATCTATTTTGATTTTGTTTGATTTTCACTTGCCTCAACAGGTCTTCACAAGTGTCACAAGAAGGAAGGTATGCACAGGTGGACTGACTACGTCCTAGGTAGGGGCCACGGGTTATGGCCTGACTAGTCTTGCCGGGTCTTCTCACGCATAGCATACTTCCATAGGTCTCGGTCTCTAGTCATTTCCTTGGTGAGACCTAAAGTTCGTAAGTCGTGCTTCACCACTTCGTCCCAGGTTTTCCTGGGTCTACCTCTTCCACAGGTTCCCTCAACTGCTAGGGTGTAGCACTTTTGCACACAACTATCTTCAGCCATTCTCGTCATATGACCATACCAGCGCAGCCGTCTCTCTTGCACACCACAACTGACGCTTCTTAGGTTCAACTTTTCTCTCAAGGTACTTACACTCTGACGATTATGAACACTGACATTACACATCCATCGGAGCATACTGGCTTCATTTCTTGCGAGCTTACGCATATCCTCAGCAGTCACGGCCCATGTTTCACTACCATGTAGCATGGCTGTACGTACACATGCATCATAAAGTCTGCCTTTTACTCTGAGCGAGAGGCCTTTTGTCACCAGCAGGGGTAAGAGCTCTCTAAACTTTGCCCAGGCTATTCTTACTCTAGCAGTTACACTTTCAGCACACCCACCCCCGCTACTAATTTGGTCTCCAAGGTAGCGGAAGCTATCAACTACTTCTAGTTTGTCTCCCTGGAACGTGGTAGAAGTTGGTCTCTGCACATTTCCAGTGTTTATTTCTCCTGAGCATCTGCCACATACGAAAACTATCTTCCCAGTTAGCCTACCTTTGACATTGCTGCACCTCTTATGTGTCCATAGCTTACACTTGGTGCACCTTATAGAGTTTCTACCTACACCTTTTCTTTTCTCTTCTACAGATCGAGCAGGGCCATCTACCTGAAGTCGTTTGTGGTTGGTCCACCTTCCTACTTATTAGGACTTTGGTTTTGGCTAGGTTGATTCTAAGGCCCTTCGATTCTAATCCTTGTTTCCACACCTGAAACTTCTCCTCCAGTTCTGATAGTGACTCAGCAATTAGAGCAAGGTCATCAGCATATAGGAGCTCCCAGGGGCATCCTGTCTTAAATTCTTCCGTTATTGCCTGGAGGACTATGATAAATAGGAGGGGGCTGAGGACTGAACCTTGGTGGACCCCAACCTCTACCCGGAATTCTTCACTACTCGTTGCCAACCCTCACCTTACTAGCTGCGTCTCTGTACATGGCTCGCACAGCTCTCACTAACCATTCATCTATCCCTAGTTTCCTCATTTACCACCAGATAAGGGATCGGGGGACCCTGTCAAAGGCTTTCTCTAAGTCAACAAAAGCCAGGTACAAGGGCTTACCTTTGGCTAGGTATTTCTCCTGCAGCTGTCTTACCAGGATATAGCATCAGTAGTACTTTTTCCCTGGCACGAACCCAAACTGCATATCATCTAAGCTAACTCTCTCTCTAATTAACTGGGCTATAACCCTCTCCGTAACCTTCATTACCTGATCCAACAGCTTGATGCCCCTGTAGTTATTTGTATCTAGGGCATCGCCTTTACCTTTGTAGCAGTTGACTATTATGCTGCTACACCAGTCATTGGGTATGACTCCTTCGTGTATCACCTGGTTAACTATACGGGTGACTATGCTATAGCCGCCGACACTACCAGATATTTTGAGCAACTCTGCAGTAATTCCTGATGGGCCTGGGGCTTTCCCTGTCTTCATGCTTCTAATTGCCTTAGCTACCACGGAACTATCAACTCGGATAGCTAGTCCCTCTGTTGGGTCAACATTCGGCAGACTCTCTTTATCCCATCATTTTCCTCATTCAGCAACCTTTCATAGTGGCGTCTCCAAGCTTCTCTCTTTGCATCCTCATTTAGCGCAAGTGAACCATCCTCCATGCGAACACATTTCTCTCCTACCACATCTCGATTCTCTCTCACACACTGTCTTGCAACACGAAATACCTCAAGTCTTTCATCCTCACGGCGCAGGACATTGGCAAATTTTCTTTTATCTGCTTCCCCTCTGGCTAGATAGACCTGTCTCCTAGCTTCCCTTCTGGCAGTCTGATACACTTCCCTGCTACCACCGTTCTTCCAGGCCTTCCAAGCCTTTTTCTTTTGTCTAATAGCCCTATCAACAATATTGTTCCACCACCACCACGTTTTTGGGTCTTAAGGGGACTTTGCACCAGCCACAGATCTGGTCAGCGGCTTTCAGCAGGTTGTCCCTCAAAACGTCCAGTTGTCTTCTCCTACCCCATTGTAGCTATACCCCCTTCCACTTCGTCAAAGGCTTCAAGTAACATATCTCTAAATCTCTGTCCATTCGCAGGGTCTTTAAGCTTCCAGACCCTTCTTCTCCATGTTGGTCGTCTTCTAGTCGCCCTCTTAGTCCTGATCCTAAAGTCACTAACTACCAGTCTATGTTGTGGGGTGCATTCTTCGCCTGGGAAGGTTTTGGCATTTATAAGCAGCCATCTTTCCCTTTTTCTGGCGAGGATGTAGTCGATTTGGCTAGTATGCCGGCCCGATCGGTAGGTGACCAGGTGGCTTGTTGGTTTCCTGAAGTTAGTGTTGCAGATCATAAGACTATTCGCATCGCAGAACTCCAGCAGCCTGGTTCCCTCCTCGTTGCGGGAACCATAACCGTAGCCTCCATGCATGCCATGGAAGCTCCCAGCATGTCGTCCAACATGCCCATTGAAATCACCAGCCACAAAGAGAAGGTCCCTGTCGTTCGTCAATGAGGTGGTCTGCAGTAGGGTGTCATAGAAACTGTCTTTCTGTCCATCGGGTAGCCCTGGCTGAGGGGCATAAGCCGATATAATGGTTGCTAATCTATTATGAAGCACTATTCTAATCTTAAGTATTCTGTCACTTACTCTGATTACCTCAATTACTCTATCTATCCATTTCTCAGCGATAAGTATACCCACGCCACCAACCCCGTCAGTGTTCCTATATATATATATATATATATATATATACACTCAAAAATAAGCAACAAGAATGACTCCGGTAATTTGGTACAATTGTTTCACACTACAACATTTTATTAAAAGTTGTAATTATTACAGCAGATTTAAGATGTTGAGTGCTCTTCAGCCAAAAATATAGGTTTTCCAATAATAAAATGTTACTACTTGATTTAAAAGCTTTTGTATTATTGGAAAACCATCTCTGGCCAGTCTTTTATCATATTCTTTCCCAAGTAAACCTAGCTGTCTACTTCTTCTATGGTCTTGCTGTTTATGGTGACGAGCGCTAGTATAACCTGCCTGTTGAGCATGACTTTGGTCTTTCAGATTATGATATAAATTCAGTATTAATATCTGTGGTGCCATTCCTCAAGAAGTACTTTCAAGACATGATTTTCAACTCTGTTATCAGATAGTCCAGTCCACTGAAGAAAGATCGGTGCAAGAAATCCAGGAACCAATCTTTTGCTGCCATTTCTATTTAGTGTTACAGAAAGAGAAATCGGTGTTCACTTGAGAGTGCACTAGCATCTAACCAATAACGACCATGCAAACAATGCTATCATCAAGAATGGGGGGTGGGGACTAAAGCTGAACTAATCCATTAACGAAGAAACTAGATCAGGAATTTAGTGCACTGTTTCATGCAGGGTTTATTTAGATATATATAAAATAGGTACCAGTAATATACTGCAATGAAATTAATCAGTTAATATTTTCTCCCTTTATATATATATGTGTGTTTGTTTGTTTTTCAGGAGTTGTGACAAATGAAGGTCTTTTGTATGTGATTGGTGGAGATGATGGCTCTTCAAATCTGGGCTCTATTGAGTGCTACGATGCCAAACTCAATAAATGGACCTTATTACCTTCATGTATGGTAACAGGACGAAGTTATGCAGGAGTTGTTGTGATTGATAAGCCTATCACATAACAGACTGTCATCGTTTAACGAAAACCTGTCTTTTACAGAAAAAAAGTATAAACTCTGAAATTATCCTGGTGACAAATGAATGAAGAATGTTCGGAAATGATGCAGTGAGTGAGAAATTCTGGCCATTGCTGACCACTATTTACAACTGTTGAGTGACAAATACACACACACACACACCTGCAAATTACTTGAGAAAAGAACTCTGAAAACCTGCCAGATAATCTCATACATGTGTGTGTAGGTCTGTAGACACAGACGTGTGTGTGTATATATATGTGTGTGTGTATGTATATACATACACACATACGCATGTATGTGTGTATGTATATATTTATATACACACAGACACATGTATGTATGTATATATATACATACATACACACATATACACAGACAGGAAAGAATCACAAAAGTAATGTTTGTCTTTGTTTTTTATCTTTGTCTGTAAACGGTGACCCCAAAAGGGTCTGGTTTCATGTCAATTCCTCCTGGATCCATCTTGGTGTCTAAAGAATGTAAAAAGATCAAGAAGAAAAGAAAAATGAAATGTGAATTTATTTTTATAAAAAAATGTTTGTGCAATTATAATCTATGATAATTTATTTATGATCATCATCATCATCGTTATCATCATCATCATCCTCAGTATAAAAACTAATGACTTAAATTCTATGCATTTTCTGTTTTAATAAAAAGAAATAAATTTCAGAAATTTCTCAACTAAAGTCCAGTTTGGTATATCATCATCATCATCATCACTCTATTATCCTTTAATAATCTTCCTTCATTAAGAATTGCCAGAGTGGAAACTAAAATAATCTTTTTTTTTTTTTTTTGTTCCATTGGAATGGTTTCAGGTTCATGTTCCTAAACAACCTTCGTTGTCTCTTTTGTATGACATTATTGTTGTTAAATTAGGTTTTTTTTTTTTTTTTCCTTTTCAGGCTTTTTGGTCTCTTTGCTATGCCACTGTTTGTTATTTTCTTTGGTCTGGAGGGAAAACTATATTTATTTGAGCTGTTAACGAACACAAAAGAATATGTAAAGCCAAATACGGAATCCTTGTGAAACTCTGGGATTTCAGTTCGGAATCGTTGATGTGTGTGTTGACAGTTCTAATTGTGTTTCCAACGTTGGCGTTTAGTTATCCCCGTGTCGTTGAATACGATGTTTCTCTTTTGCATATTTGACATTTGTATGGAGTACAAGCCTGTGTGTGTGTAAATAATTGGGCTGTGTAATTAGTAATTACTTAAATACTATGATGTAAACATCCTTAAAGAGCTACTTAGACTTCAACTGTATTGTTTTAATATTAAGGTTGCAAGCTGGCAGAACCATCAGCTCTTTTGGCCAAATGTTTTGCAACTTTTCTTCCAACTTTACATTCTGAATTCAGACTCTGCCAAACTTGACTTTACCGTTCATCCTTTCGGAATCGATAAAATAAGGACCAGTTGATCACTGAAATCGATTTCACCCCTCTTCCTGAATTTGCTGGCCTTGTGCCAACATTTGAAATCATTTTAATTATTCATAACTGCCCCACCTCACACCCTCCAGATTTTAAATCTATTATGGACCCTGTCTGTAAAACTAGACAAAACCTACCAACTGCTGCTAGGTTTTACAGTAGGGACTTGTCTAATATTAGAAGGTTGGGTGCCTGTTATTCATTCCGCTGTCCAATCATAGACATCTGCTGCAGACTCAGTTTTCAGCCTCTGCTTCTGAAATGCGACACCTCATCCTCACTCTCGGTTGGTTTGTTCTCTTCAAATCTCCAACAATGATATTCCTTTCAAACTTATCCATTATTGTGACCAACAACTTACCTGAATTTGTTTTCTTTTCTTCATAACAACAAAATGGTTCAGTTGTTTCTTTGACTTTTATCATTGCAACTCTATAAAATCCTTTCAGTTCCAGCCTGTCACTGTTCCTGTTCTTCTACAATACAAACTTCCTGTTTTAAAATGGATCAAAATCTTAACCTTCTCCTATCAAAACTTCGTTTTAATTTCTGTTTCACACACCAGCTTAATAATGGCAAAATTATTCCACTAAATTACTCATTATTTGCAAATTGAATTGAAACAAAGACGGTGTACTTCAACAGAATTATTCTAACAAAAGAGCTAAAGGTTGCCAACAAAAAATTGGAGCTTCAGTTCCCTTGATTTTGATGAATTAAATTTAAAATCTATTTTTATTAATTTAAAAAAAAAAAATTATCTGATCTTAAATCTTAACTTGGGGAAAATAATGTGTAGTGAGATTAAGTGATATAATTATTATTACAAGTACAGCTACACACACACACACGATTGTTCCTTCATGTTACATATCTGAGCTGTATAGATCCAGTAATTCACATACACCTGTTACCATAGATTAACATTTTGGACTTTTCCATCACATGGTGAATCTAGTCTTTAAAGGATGTTACATTCATTAGAATAAAACTATTTCAGTATTAAGAAAACTATCTTTTTTTTTTTTAACTTCTGCCACCTGTATGTTGTTGCACACCCTGCTAGTAATAGTTACCAAATCCACTCAAAACAGACATTGGACAATGTAGTCATAGATATACAAAAAGACTGGATGGTTATGGGTGGAAACTCCTGTTTTAATCAGGAATGACCAAGGGCTAAGCAGCAACAGCAAGTGGAGGCGCAGCGGACTTGCGGTTGGAGGATCAGTTTCGATTCCCAGACCAGGCGTTGTGTGTGTTTATAGAGCGAAAACACCTAAAGCTCCACGAGGCTCCAGCAGGGAGTGGTGGCGACCCCTGTTGTACTCTTTTGCCCCAACTTTCTCTCACTCTTTCTTCCTGTTTCTTGTCCCCAACTTCCTACGCAACCACTGAGCCTGGATGCGCACTCATCCATCCGTCGAAGCTCTCGGGGGTTGACCTGTTTTCTCTTCTGTGGGTCTTACGAATAGCAAAGGACCACGTTTCGGACTTCTCCCATCTTGTGAGCTCTGGGACGAAGACCGTTCACTCAACAGCAAACAGTTAAGTTCATTGAATAATAAAAACAAAATAGTTTTGAAATATTTCTCCAATAACCTTCAATTCTCTTTTACATTCCCTTTTCTTTATTTTTCAGTTAAAAAATGAAATTTTAATTAAACCCAATTAATTATTCTTTGTGCATGTTGGTCCTGTAATATATTTATTGGTACAAAATATAGAGTATCTCCTGGGAGGAGGAGAGAGGTTTCTTCAGTGACAAGGAAAACCTCTCATCAATTTTTATAAATATTTCAATGAAACAAAACATTAAGAATGAAAACCTAAACGATTCTGTCTAATTGAAAGCTTTGTTTTCAGTTGATTCTGCATTTCTTTTTAAAACCTTTTTTTCCTTGCAGTTATTGGTTGTGAGAAAACCATTCTGTAAAATGATTCTGTGTAACAATAAATTGGCTGTGAAGATTTGTTCTTAAAATATATTCTTCTGTTTGTTATTCAATGATTCAGTAATGCTTTTAACTCTCATCCCCCCTCCTCTCTCTCTGCAAATGTACACTTTTGATGCAGGCATAGCTGTGTGCTTAAGAACCTTGCTTCTCACTCATGGTTCCAGGTTCAGTCCTACAGCTGTGACTAATCTTGTCAGTGAAATTGGTTGAGAAACTGAAAGAAGTCTCGTGTGTGTCCTATGAAAGTGATATTGTTATTTCTCTTGTTAATAAATTATTGGTTTGTTTCTTGCCTTCAATGATTCTGAAGTAAGAGATTCCTAATTTGATAAACAGATAAAGGTTAGTGACTGGAAGAGCATCCAACTTTAAAACATTGCTGCAAAAATATATTCATCTTACCCATGTTATCCTGGTAAAATGAACATAAAGCAAAACTGAACAAGCATACTCTGATAAGTAAAAGTATTTTGTTGTTCCTCTTCATACTTGTGTCATTCTTTTCTCCATTGAAGCAGAACAGCCTGGCAAAAGGACTGTTCCACACTACACTCGCTCTCTTTTATTCTTACCAGCTTCCTTGCATTCTTTTATTTCTGAAACCAACAGCCTCTTCCTCCTCATCATCATCATCACTTTATGTCTGCTTCTATGCTCACTTGGATTGGACAGATTGACACACTCTTCATACGAGAAACTGACCTAGATAAATCACAAAGCCATTTTGCTTGCTTTATCCTGCTGTTAGCCCTTCTTATCATCAACATCTTTACAAAGTGGGTTGGGTGCATGTTATTGTGGCACCTGCACTTTTGTGGATTGGCTTTCTAGCCTATAAAATTACAGAATTTCCATGAATTTATGATGTTCATTCCACTCAAGATAATGTGATGAGAGTGAGGGCAATGCCAAAGATGTACCCAGAAGGGAGCAAGAATATTTTGAGAGAGAGAGAGTGATGGTAGAAAGTATCAAATACAAGCTCACCTTGTGCAATCCATTATTTATGTTTGTGGTTAGTGTAATGAGATGAGGATGTCAACTCTTGGTGTCTAGATGGAGGATCCCTTTTTCTCTTCTCACGAATACTTGACTCCAGTGGTCTAGTTATCGATAATAGTAAACCAGTGAGTAAAAATATTTGAACATGTGTGCAAGAGCCTGCTGCCAGTTGTCAAATGTTGCCACAAACTATTTCAAGTGAACAATATTCCCCTGCTCTTCACTCAGTCTTATTGAGTCCACATCCTTACAGCAGCCACAATGAAAAATATGTCTGGAGAGACTGTTGAAATGCTAGAGTGGCTATGTATGATGTGTACAAGAGGTAAGATGGAAGAGAGCCTCTTCCTGATGTTGCACAGACAAGAAACAAAGGTATAATTTGTTCTGGGTAGGCAGTAGTGAAGTTGTAGGTGGGGTAAAAATATCACTTGGGAAATAGGTAGATAAAGCAATTGAGGTAGTCAATGTAATGGAATAATAAAGCTTAGACTAATCTTAGTTAATGTAACTGTGACATCTCTGCATATGTTCCACAATCTGGAATGACAAATGAACAAAAGACTGACTATTATCTTGATCACAAATGGCAATGGCCTTATCATCATAGCTGGACAACACTCTCACAGAGTCCATAGCACGTATGGCGGCTTGGGCTCAAGATAAAAAGAGACAAGGCTGCAGGAGTTCTGTGAGGATAATGACTTGATATTCTGCAACACAAACTTTAGAAAAGCAGCCAGCCACCTGATCACTTATCAGCCTGGGGAACACACAAGCCAGACTTCATTCTCTGTAGGAAATGGGATGAACAAACAGCTGTTCTTGGTTGGTAGAGAATGTCCAAGCCAACGTCAGTTACTAATGAATTCAGATTTGAAGCTAGGTGGACTCAAAAGTAGAAATCATTTTGGAAAAGGAGGATATGGAAGCTTAAAGATCTGGCAAGCAGTTGGAAATTTAGAGAAGTATTTAACAAAAAGAAAGAGAAAGATGAGGTAGAAACTTACAGCGTAGAGGACAGTTGGAAGTTGCAATAGGACAACCTGCTGTGGATTAGAGACCAAATCTGTGGTTGGTGCAAGCTTCCAGATAGATTGAAGACAACATGGTGGTGGAACAATTAGGTGGAGAGAACCATAAAAGCAAAGAGATAAGCTTACAAAGACTGCAAGAATGTGGGTCTATAGAGAATACTACTAGGAAACAACAATAGAAGTTGGGTGACAGGTTTACTTGGCAGAGGGGAAAAAGAAAGAAAGCAAGAGTTGTCATTGACCTGCTGTATGAGAACCAATGGTGTGGTTCCAGTCTGCAAGGCTTCATCAGAGAAAATCAAAATATTGTGAGTGAAAAATGTGTGCAGATGGATAATGGGAGATTTGCACCGAATGAGTCTGAAAAGAAAGATTTATGGGAGGCTATTAAACATGGAGAATGTGTAAGGAGAAGGAGAGTGTTTCCAATATGGACCCAAAAGAATCACCATTGAAATGCTTAAAATATCTGGCGGAGTAGGACATGGTCTAGTTACTCATAGTTAATCAGGTTGCACAGAGATTGGCATGGCAGCATTATTGTCAACAGTTACAAAGAGTAAAGGAGATGCCTCAGAGAAGTAATGACACAGGCATCAAATTGTAGGGTCAGATCATGAAACTTATAGAAATAGTTAAGGTTTGATTGATGAAGGAAAGAGCTGGCCAAAATCAGATGCAGTTTGGGTCTGTACGGATAGAAGTAGCACTGATGCTGTTGGTCAGCTGCTGGAAAAGTATTTAGCTAAGAGTAAATCATTGTACTTAGCAGTGATCAACCTGGAGAAAACTTTGACAGAGACCCCATCACCCTCTATGATCTGGTTGCCTCTGGGGAAACTAGGAGTAGACAAGTGGTTTGTGAGAGCCATACAAGCCATGTACAGTGCAGTGGGTTGCTGTCAATAGGGTGAGAGTTAGTAATGAGTACATTGATGAATTTAGCGAGCAGTTAGGGATCCCCCAGATCTCAGGGCTCAGTTTCCTTCTATTTATTATAATCTTTCAAACCATAAATTAGTTGTCTATGACAACTAATTTATGTTGATGATCTCATCCTTACAGCTGGATGTGTAGTAAGACTGGAAAAGAAATTCCAGATGAAGGAAAATTGAAAATCATAGAGTTTTAACTTAAGTCAATAAGAAAACAGTCAGGGGCCCTAACCCTACCATCAGAGAAACAACCTTGCTTAATACGTAGAAAAGGTGCAGGTAGGAGTCCCATATGGTGTACTTAGTGCAAACTATGGACACAAAAGAGTGGTAGTGAAATGAAAGGCAGGTGAAAAGAGAAAGTAGACTTTGTATGTGTCAGAAGTAATAAATATTCAGAGTTGATGTGAAGTAGATGCCTCCAATTAACCAGAAGGAAGCTTAGAGGTAGTAAACACTTTCTATTTCTTAGGGGACCAAATTAGCTGTGGTGCAGGAAGTTCTCAAAAGTATAACAGACAATAAGAACAGGCTGGAGAAAGTTCAGGATGCTTCTTCCTCCATTGATAACAAAAGGTTTTTCTCTCAGAGCAAAAGGCAGATTGTACAACGCCAGTGTATGAAGTGCTCTGCTACATGGTAGTGAGATGTGGTTGCTGAATAGAGAGGAACTGCTAAGATAGAAAGGAACGAAGCAAGCATGCTTCACTGGATGGGCAACCATCATCATCATCATCATTTAACGTCCGCTTTCCATGCTAGCATGGGTTGGATGATTTGACTGAGGTCTGGCGAACCAGACTCCAATCTGATCTGGCAGAGTTTCTACAGCTGGATGCCCTTCCTAATGCCAACCACTCTAAGAGTGTGCATAAATAACAAAGTATGAATATGTTGAGGGACAAACTAAGCAAAATAGGAATCAGTAGGGTGCCAGAGTGAAGGTTGTGTTGGTTTGCCGCTCTAGCATCACAGATGAGCAGATCTTCATGAGCTGCTCATCTGTGATGCTAGAACAGCATGACTGGAATTCTGGAATTATAATGTTTTTGTACACAAGTGAGGTTGTGGAAACATGTATGGACCCAGTGTGCACAACTCAGTCCTACACACTGCACTCCTTTCATGTTCCTCTTCTCCCTTTCCATCCACACAACTGGATCTCTCCCTGAAACCTCCATTGACATCTATTCTGCATTTTTAACATCATCATTCCCCACCCATATTTACCCTCATTTTTACTATTCATCCACTCCCACCCTTTTCTATTCATCTTTCAATCTTCCCCAATATTCTCACAACTGTCACCCCCCACACACACATCTATTCCTCTCTCTATCACTCAATTGCCCCATCATTTTCTCACCTATTTTATTACTCTGCTGCTGTAGATAATGAAGTTATAACCTGTTTCTACAAACCATTTCATATCACCATTTGTGTACTGCCAGTCACCACTCACTCTCCCCTCAGTTACTCCCAACTGATATCTGTTCAGCATTCTTACTGTAACCTCCATCCTTACTTATCATTGATCACCCTTCTCCTCATTAACCATTCACTAAATTCACCCCCACCCCGTTCACATTTCACCACCTCCACTTCACATACCCTTCTCTCATTCTCCTTCCATACTTTTGCAGCCTTACCCATTCCTTCTGATTCTAATGTTTCCATACTTTGTTCCTTTCACCTTGTCCTGAGGGGTATGCTGTGGCACTTCATTATTGTGCCACTTCAGTCAAACCCTGCCAACAATGTCCAACACAAGGAAGTCATGAACCTCCTCCACAACAAACCTGTCCCCACTCCTCCCATCATAAAGTGTTCCCTCTATCTCATAGTCTCCCCCACCCCAGGCAAAAGGGTTTCTTATCTTTGCAAGTTACAGGGTAACCTCACCAGTGCTGGTACCACAGAAGAGGCACCCAGTACACTCTGTAAAGGACTCGCTATTAGGAAGGGCATCCAACAATAGAACCCAAGCTAAAACTGAAACAACAGAGCAAGATGTGGTCCTCCAATGCTGGAGGACATAGCAGCACGGAAACTGCTGAATGATGATGATGATGGTGGTGTTGGTGGTGGTGGTGGTGATGATGATGATGATGAAAGTTGTTTGAGAAGAAGAGGATAGGATAGTGATGACACAATGGTTATATTGCAGACGTACATCTTCTGACATAGTGTTGCTTTTATTTTTAGATTTTACTCTTTTACTTGTTTCAACCATTTCACTGCGGCCATGCTAGAGCACCGCCTTTTAGTCAAGCAAATCGACCCCAGGACTTATTCTTTGTAAGCCTAGTACTTATTCTTTTGGTCCCTTTCGCCGAACCGCTAAGTTACAGGACGTAAACAAACCAGCATCGGTTGTCAAGCGATGTTGAGGGGACAAACACAGACACACAAACATATACACACACATACACATCATCATCATCATCATTTAACGTCCGCTTTCCATGCTGGCATAGGTTGGACGGTTTGACTGGGGTCTGGGAAGCCTGGAGGCTGCACCAGGCACAGTCTGATCTGGCATTGTTTCTACAGCTGGATGCCCTTCCTAACACCAACCACTCAAGAGTGTAGTGGGTGCATTTTACGTGCCACCAGTACGGTGCCAGGTGAGGCTGGCAACAGCCACGATCGGTTAGTGCTTTTTACATGTTACCGGCACGGAGGCCAGTCGGGGCGGCGCTGGTAACGGCCATGTTCGGATGGTTCTTTTACGTGCCACTGGCACTGGTATCACAACTACAATTTCCATTGATTTTTGAGCGATTTCGATTTCGATTCCGGTTTATATATACATATATACGACGGGCTTCTTTCAGTTTCCATCTACCAAATCCACTCACAAGGCTTCGGTCGGCCCGAAGCTATAGTAGAAGACACTTGTCCAAGGTGCCACGCAGTGGGACTGAACCCAGAACCATGTGGTTGGTAAGCAAGCTACTTACCACACAGCCACAGGAAAATTTGAAAGTTTGTTTGTTACAGAGTAAGTTGGTGTATGTGAATACATTGTTGCCATGGAAATGCTTTGTGTTCATAGAGTTAAGACATAACAGTTTTATCCAGGCAACCAAGTTAGCAGTGGAGGAGAGGAGAAAATGTTCTGAAAGAATGGTTGCTAGAATAAGAATGGGCTGGGCAAAGTTCAGAGAGCTTCTACCTTTGTTGGTGACTAAGGGCCTCTCCCTCAGAGTGAAAGGCAGACTGTAAGATGTCTGTGTGTATGTACAGCTATGTTACATGGCAGTGAAACATGGGCTTTGACTACAGGAGGACATGGGAAGGCTTGAAAGAAATGAAAGTAGCATGCTCTGCTGGGATGGGTAATGTCAGTGTGTGTGTGCATGACAGAGTGTGAATGATTTTCAGAGGAAAACTGGGTGTAAGAGGTATCAGATGTTGTGTGCAAGAGAGAAGATTGCAATGGTTTGGTCATGTGATGCGTATGGATGAGGATAGCTGCATAAAGAAGTGCTGAGCTCTAATTGTGGAAGGGGTATACCCAGGAAGGGATGGGACAGAGTGGTGAAAAGGATCTTCATATGCTGGGCCTCACTGACAAGGGGCCAGGAGATGTGGTGATTTGCTGTACTTGATAGGATGTGTCAGGCTAAATAAAATCCCTGTCTTCCGCACATACAGGCTGGGCCTTTCAGGTGCCAGTGCCCCATGAAAAGCACCCATGCCAGTGTCACATGACATGCACTCATGCTGGTGCAGCATAAATGCCCCAGTGCCAGTGGCACATAAGAAGCACCCAGCACACTCTGTTAAGTGGTTGGTGTTAGGAAGGGCATCCAGCTGTAGAAACCATGCCGCAACAAACAAGTGGAGTCTGAACATCTCCCTGGCTGACCAACTTCTGTCCAATCATCCAACCCATACCAGCATGGAAAACAGACAGTAAACAATGATGATAATGATGATGATGATGAACTATATTAGTTAAAAAATTATTGTTTTTAGATAAACCTATTTACACATATAACACTCACACACACACACACACACACACACAATCTTTTGTCCTGTGCTATCCTTAATGTTTTTCTTAAGCGAAGCCTTTGTGATTAATACACAAATCATTATATTATTATTATTATTATTATTATTATTATTATCATCATTATTATTATTATTTGATGAAAACTCTCAGCTTATTTTGCTGGGTATGATGGGAAGTGTCAACTGTCCAAGGCCAGCAGACTAAGGTGACACTTGTTTACTGACCATGCTCCAAAAACCCTGCGGAGAACTATTTTGTACTTGGACTTTTTCAAACGGACAAAACACTTTGTAACTTTCGTCCTGTGTTTTGTCCCTTTATGTTATAATTGATTTTTGTTAGCCCTTGTGGCCAATAAACAAACAAATTATTATTATGTAAGACACCCCACATTGTCCAATATTGCAATGTAGCTTGAAGATATTGTGTCTGCCGGGGGTTTCTGCTGTCTGTCAAGTCACAACAAGGGCCTCAGACAGACACTACTTTACACAATATGCATGCAGTTCCAAGCAAAGCCAACTTTAGCAATGCACCAAGATTGCTGAGTATTTCTAAAGAGTTCAGATGTTTCTTCAGGTTGGGTGGTATTGAACCCAATGCTTCAATGACAACAACAAGTCTTATATTTGACTCTTGTGGCTGCCACATCATGGTGATCTCCATATTTATCAACTTTTCTTCTTTCTTTTATGATGATGTGTTAATCTCCTGGCACTGCCACATCAATTATTAGGCACTCTTGTTTGCACCGTCTAAAGGTTACTACATCCAGTCTTCAGTGCTCTAACACTTTGTCTCTCTGAAAGTCAAAGCCCCAGAAGATTTTTGCCTTCCCCTTTTCGTCCATTACCTTTTCCAGTGTATGTTGGTACCAAGCACCCATTACCTATTTCTTTACTACCCACAAGGGGCTAAACAGAGAGAGGACAAACAAGGACAGACAAACGGATTAAGTCGATTATATCGCCCCCAGTGTGTAACTGGTACTTAATTTATCGCCCCCGAAAGGATGAAAGGCAAAGTCAACCTCGGTGGAATTTGAACTCAGAACGTAACGGCAGATGAAATACAGCTACGCATTTCACCTGGTGTGCTAATGTTTCTGCCAGCTCATTGCCAAGCACCCATTACCTCGTATCCATACTTCTGGCATTGCAGCCAGTGAAGGTTCTGTGCTACCTTGTTGTGTTTGTGCTTGTACTCTTTCTGTGCAAGACATTCACAAGCACTAACAATGGGAGTCATGCTTTCAGCCCTCTTCCAACATATTCTGCAGAGTTTTCACTGAGTTGATATTCAATACCTGATCCTGGGCAGTGATGACTACGCTTTCAGTATTCTTTTTTAGGTCACCCATGCTGACCCACCTCCATGATGCTTCCTGATCTTTTAAGTTGTTAGTTTCATGGTGGAACTGACCATGTAATTCCATGTGGAGCAGGGTTTCTTCTCTTTCATTGGCTGTTTGTGATCAGAATTCATGAGACTCTCAACTTTCGTTCATTCATCGTTTAACGTCCACTTTCCATGCTAGCATGGGTTGGATGGTTTGACTGAGGGCTAGCGAACCAGATGGCTGCACCAGGCTCCAATCTTGATTTGGCAGAGTTTCTACAGCTGGATGCCCTTCCTAAAGCCAACCACTCCGAGAATGTAGTGGGTGCTTTTTACATGCCACCGGCACGGGGGCCAGTCAGGTGGTACTGGCAATGACCTCGTTGGTAAATTTAGCATACTCTAGCAGGTCTTGTTTGCTGTTTACCAAATATTCTGCCATGTTTCTTCTTTCACTGTTTATGTTTTGCTGTACCCTAATCAGCCCATATCCACCTTTACACCTCTTCATGTAGAGCCTGTGTATGTTTGCCTTATGGCAGAAGGCACCATGGCTTGTCATTGTCTTTCAAGTAGTACAATCAAGGTTAATCTCCACTCGTGTTCATTTCAATGGGTGCACCACAGCAGACAACAGCAACAACCCATATGTTGATGGCAGTTACAAGGTTCCTGGAGTTGAGTTTTGACTTTGAGAGAAAATTGAGGCACTTCAAATATGCAGTGGTGACACTGTCTTTCCTTTCTCAGGATCTCAAGGTTGTTGTACTCACCATCATCCATAGTCTTCCGTTCACTCTCCATTTGGTAGTTCTATGCCCCTACAATCTGCTCTTTTCTCCCGCTTCAAAGTGAGTACTGCACACTTCGAGATACCGAATTCCATCCCTATATCCTTGCTGCACATCTGCACAGTCTCTGCTTTTGTGAACAGTTTTAAATCACCCATGAAGAGTAAGTGGTTGAGATGAGGTCCAAGCACATGAATCACAATCATATGTGCATAACATGGTGATCTCATATCAAGATAGACAGTGCATGACCTTGCAGGTGGGACCGTGTTAGAATTTTCTTCAGTTTGAGTAGCCCATTCTGCTCAAAAGGTCCCTGAATAAGGTTTGCTTAAGGATGGTGAACGAAACACTGATGTTTCCAGGTGTCAATTATTTAAACCTCAAAGAATTCTTCTGAACACATGGCTATGATGCTCCCCGACTATTCTGCTCATGATCAGAGATGCACATATAATCAGCCGCTAAGGGACATGTTCAACTGGTTAAGGCCAAACAACTGACAAGCAAATCTGCAGTATTGAGCAGAATATTTGCTGTAGCCCATTTTTTATGCCAAGACAAAACAATGTACAATATCACTTTCAATCAGTTACGGTCAGAAACCAATGGAGCCACTACCTGGTACTGCGTCAGGGCATTTATTATTATTATTATTATTATTATCATTATTATTATTATTATTATTATCATTATTTCCATTTCACTACTCAGAGCTCTTGATTTTAATTGCTCTGGTTAATTCTATCAAAGCAGACATCAACTTTTTGTCAAAGATCTCACAGGGTCTCTTCCCACGGTACTTAACACCCAAGTAGCAATCTCAAAATCCTTTCTGAACCCAATTAAGCAGTTTTTTTTTTCAATCCCAATTGTCACCCACAATTTTCTCAAACCTGGTTGTTAATGTTCTCAGTGTTCCTACAATGACTGGCATTCACAGTTACCCTCTTCATTGCTCATATTCGTGTAACTTCATCTTTTCGTAGATTCTACTTTCCAATATTTTTGAACTCTTCGTCACCTACTCTTGCATCCCTATGTATGCCAATATCTATGATTTGGCTTCGTTCATCATTTTATCCAATACAACAATGTCTGGTCTCTGAGCATCAAGCACTGAGTATCACAAGATCTTATACTCATTATTCTTGAGGACACTTCTCATTTTATGTCCCTGCCTTTCATCTTTTCAAAGTTGATAAAATAACCCCTGACTCACCACAAAACTGCTGGCCTTTGGCTTAAACTAAAAACTATTATTATTATTATTATTATTATCATTGAGTGAGAGAGCAGTTCATGCCATCAAAGTGACACTGGGATAAAATATACGAAGCCCAATATACCCATCATGACTACCCGTCTGATAAGGGTACACCAGGCACATGCATCACAACCATATGTGCACGACATGGTGATCTCATATCAAGATAAACAGCACATGACCTTGCAGGAGGGGGCCCAGTTAGAATTTTCTTCAGGTTGAGTAGCCCATCCCGCTCAAAAGGTCCCTGAATAAGGGATGTTTAAGGATGTTGAAAGAACCACCCATGTTTCCAGAGGTGAATTATTCAAACCCCAAAGAATCCCTCTCAACACATGGCTATGATGCTCCCCCACTACTTCTGCTCGTGATCAGAGATGCACATATCGTCAGCCACTAAGGGACATGCTCAACTGGTTAAGGTCAAACAACTGACAAGCAAATCTGTGATATTGAGCAGAATATTTGCTGTAGCCCATCTTTTATACCAAAACAAAACAATGTACATGATAACACTTCCAGTCAGTTAAGATCAGAAGCCCTGAGAGCCACTGCCTGGTACTGCATCAGGGCATTATTATTATTATTATTATTATTATTATTATTATTACTATCATTATTATTATTATTCCATCTTGTCAGTTATCACGAATACTTAAGACAAAAGATTCCATCATAAATCCACTGAGGTCTGTTTAAACAGCCAGCTGTCATTAGAGCAGGTTGATTGGCATAAATATAATAGACTGCCGGGAGACATAACAAAAACATAAATTTTCTAGTTTGTTGTCCTACTTTCAGATCCGTGTGTGTGTGTGTGTGTGAGAGAGAGAGAGAGAGAGAGAGAGAGAGTAAATCAACTTTGAGGAAAGAAAACATGCAATATGCATTCTTATTAACCAGTCTTAACTGGTATTACACACACAAACGCATCTTCACACACACGTGCATACGCACATCATTACTAGATGCCAATACAGTTGTAGGTTATGAGTAAAAGCATGTGAAATTACATCCCCATAAGAAAATTTTCAGCAATTTGGAATGAAGTTAGAACTCATTGATTCGGTTCTTGAATAAATCATCAAGGTATAGCTTCTTAAATATTTACCTGGGATTATATTTAAGGGGATATACTTTCATGGAAATACAGACTAACCTCCATACCCTCTGGAACAAGATGATCTGTGAACTTTATTCTGCAGTCTTTATTCTTCTATCTATTCTTTTATTCTTCTATGTACCATGAATTCTCTGTCTGGAACTTTCCTGCATAAACACCTTGCCTCTGATGATGGAATACCCAGTGTATGGGGATAGTGACCCCTCACCTGGGATATCCCAGAAGCAACTGTAAGACATTAATTACTTCTACTTCTCCTTTTTTGATGCACCTTACTCTAATTAAGTATTCTAAGTGCCCTGAGATGCTCATCCTGCCTTGGCTTTGTTTTTTTCCTTTTCCTTTAATCATCATCATCATCATCGTTTAACGTCCGTTCTCCATGCTAGCATGGGTTGGACGGTTCGACCGGGGATCTGGGAAGCCAGAAGGCTGCACCAGGCTCCAGTCTAATCTGGCAATGTTTCTACAGCTGGATGCCCTTCCTAACGCCAACCACTCCGTGAGTGTAGTGGGTGCTTTTTACGTGCCACCTGCACAGGTGCCAGGCGAGGCTGGCAACGGCCACGGTCGGATTGGTGTATTTTATGTGCCATCGGCACGGAAGCCAGTCGAGGCGGTGCTGGCATCGGCCACGAGTCGGATAGTGCTTTTTACGTACCACCAGACCAGGGATCCTGGCTGGTTCAATTCGGTTTCGATTTCGATTTCGCTTGCCCCAACATGTCTTCGCAAGTAGAGGGGGTTGGCATGGGTGCCTGTCGTCGGATGAGGTTCTATATCGACTTCGCTTGCCTCAACAGGTCTTTGTGTCCAAGGGAGGAAAGGCATTCATAAGTGGGCTGGGCTCACTTGTCCTGCCTGGTCTTCTCACGTACAGAATATTTCCAAAGGTCTCGGTCGCTGGTCATTTCCTCAGTGAGGCCTAAAGTTCGAAGGTCGTGCTTCACCACCTCGTCCCAGGTTTTCCTGGGTCTACCTCTTCCACGGGTTCCCTCAACTGCTAGGGATTGGCACTTTCTCACACACCTATCTTCATCCATTCTCGCCACATGACCATACCAGCGCAATCGTCTCTCTTGCACACCACAACTGATGCTTCTTAGGTACAACATTTCTCTCAAGGTGCTAACGCTCTGTCGAGTATGTACACTGACATTACATATATATATATATATATATATATATATATATATATATATATATGCAGTGGAACCTCAATTTACAAACATCTCTCATCACAAACAAATTGGCTTATGAACAATTTTTCAAGCATAAAAAGTAATAGGTGATGAATGGTGTCTTCAGTAACAAAGATGCAAGATAACAACAATGGTTGGCATCAAGCTAGGAATACCAGTTGCTGCTTGGGTTTCACTTGAATTCACTGTGACTTCTCTTCAATTTCCTATGGGAAAAATACTTTCAGTTTGCAGACATTTTGGGTGAAAAACGGCCTTCAGGAATGAATTAAATTCATAAACTGATATTCCACTGTTTATATTACTGTTTGTTTTTATGTTCAGTCCTAATAAAAACGATTTAATGTTAATCTGATGGGTCACTCTGTAGAGTACAAATTTATTGTTCTTATTCGAGAATGTTCTTGATAATGACTTTGAACTTTTGGGCAGCTAAACTATCATCAGACTATATATATATATCATCATCATCATCATCGTCATCGCTTAACGTCCACTTTCCATGCTAGCATGGGTTGGACAATTCGACTGAGGACTGGCAAACCAGATGGCTGCACCAGGCTCCAATCTGATCCGGCAGAGTTTCTACAGCTGGATGCCCTTCCTAATGCCAACCACTCCGAGAGTGTAGTGAGTGCTTTTTCGTGCCACTGGCATGAGGGACAGTCAGGCTGTATTGGCAACGGCCATGCTCAAGTGGTGTTTTTTACGTGCCACCTGCACAGGAGTCAGTCCAGCGGCACTGGCAACGACATCACTTGAATGTTTTTCACATACCACTGGCACAAGTGCCAGTGAGGTGACGCTGCTAATGATCACGTTTGAATGGTGCTTTTTATGTGCCACCGGCACGGAAGCTAGTTTGCTGCTCTGGCAGCGATCACGCTCAGATTGTGCTCTTAGTGCTCCACTGGCACAGGTACCAGTCATTGAATTTGTGAATTTGATTTGATTTCGATTTCACTTACCTCAACAGGTCTTCACAAGCAGAGTTAGTGTCCAATATAGGAAAGGTACACATAAGTGGGCCGGTTACACCCCTGGCATAGGTTACGGGTTATGGTCTCACTTGGCTTGCTGGGTCTTCTCAAGCACAGCATATTTCTAAAGGTCTCGGTCACTAGTCATTGCCTTGGTGAGGCCTAATGTTCAAAGGTCGTGCTTCACCACCGCATCCCAGGTCTTTCTGGGTCTACTTCTTCCACAGGTTCCCTCAACTGTTAAGGTGTGGCACTTTTTCACACAGCTATCCTCATCCATTCTTGCCACATGACCATACCAATGCAGTCGTCTCTCTTGCACACCACATCTGATGCTTTTTAGGTCCAACTTTTCTCTCAAGGTACTTACACTCTGTTGAGTATACACACTGACATTACACATCCAGCAGCGCATACTGGCTTCATTCCTTGGGAGCTTAAGTTTGTCCTCAGCAGTCACAGCCCATGTTTCACTGCCATGTAGCATGGCTGTTCATACACATGTGTCGTACAGTCTACCTTTTACTGTGAGCGAGAGGCCCTTTGTCACCAGCAGAGGTAAAAGCTTTCAGAACTTTGCCCAGGCTTTTCTTATTCTAGCAGCTACACTATCAGCACACCTCCCCTGCTACTGACTTGGTTACCTAGGTAACGTGTGTGTGTGTGTGTGTGTGTGTGTGTATGTGAAGGGCCTTAAGGTTAACTTAGAAAGGACTAAGGTTTCAGTAAAAAAGAAAACAGACAGGATCCATATAAACAAAAGATTCTCAAATGCCCTGGAAGCTCTTTAGAGGTAGTGGATAATTTCTACACCTTAGGGGACCAAATTAGTAGTTGGGGGAGGATGTA
>NC_043000.1:32416632-32434132 GCF_006345805.1 Octopus sinensis
CATACATACATACATATTATTTATGTATATACATATTATTTATTAATAAATTTGTACTCTATAAAAGTATAGATAACCCTTAAGGTTAATGTAAAACTGTTTTTATTATAATTGAACACAAAAACAAACATTAATACACACACACACACACATATATAGGGTAAGGGGTTAAGACCTCCTTTGGTCATGAATGACCATGGGATTGCACCTAGAAAGATCCCCTCCAAGGCACAAGTCTGGGCAAGGTTGTTTATGGAAGACCTGCAGTCGCCCATGCATACCAGCCACCCCTCTGCATGTCCGACAGCAGTGTTATCCATTGATGAGCAATGGTGAGTAAAGTAGTTGTAGATAATGTTTTCTTATTCTCACTAGTGTTAAGGAAATTACACACATACACAGATTCATTCACTAATGTGAATATTAAATTTTCTCATTTGAATGCACAGTAACCATTTGGATTCCTCATTCGTGCATAGATATCTTAAAATAATATTAGCGTTTGTGAATGTATGTGTAGGTGTGTGCGTGTGAGTAGTGTATTTCTGAAAGCAAATGACTGTCTGTTTGATCAATAACCTATAAACATGTTCATAAACAGCAGAGATTTCACCAAGTTCATCTCCAACACACAATGTCTCAGTAATACCAACATTTAATCACGCTCACCACCATCACGGGTTCTCCAATATTAAATGAACATTGGCCCCAGTATCTCGACTACTTCTCTGTTTAAACTACTTCTAATCTTCTTCACTAACACTACGGGGATTTCACCATCACATGACCTCTAGCAATGTCCAACAACATCACAAATACTTCCGTGTCTGTCATATACCATCTGAATGATTACCAATGCCATACATTTTTCTGTTCAAAAAATATTTGAAGAGATTCACAAACACCACAAATTCTTCACTATGATTCAAAATCTAACCAAGTTTCCTTACAACACTGTAAAACAAAATAACAAAAAAAAAGTTATATATTTCTACCTATTCAACGTGACAAATACTTCCTTATCAAACATTAGTTTGCGAAGTTCCCGGCAATCTGATATGTCAAAGCATCTGATAACTTATACACCCACACTAACGAACTAAAAGAAATAAATATCGTCGTTAAATACTCATGCATGATTTACACATCAGTTGGATAACAACTAGGGATTATGTGGATAACATTTGTAAAACACTTATATATAAATAAGGCAAATGGAATTACAATTTTTTGAAAGACAAAAAAAGGGGATTAATGTTTTGGAAGCCAAAACAATGTAAGTAGTTTCTATCTTAAATAAGCATTTTTTATTCAATGACCCTTCATTTGTTTGCTTGTTTTTACATCTATTTTTCCATGCTAGCATGGGTTAGACGAATGTATTATTATTGAGGCATTGCACAGCTGGATGCTCTTCTGGTTGTTGACCCATGTGACCTATTTTTTAGGTAAAGACAGAGGAATCTCTTATTTCACACATCTTCCAAGGCACAACCCCAGCAAATGATTTGTTCACAAGAGACTAATGTCAGTGCTTGTAGTTCTCACATTTGCAGACATACACAGGCACACACATACATGTCTACCTCTCTTTCTATATATATCTACATGCTTATATATATATATATCATTATCCTCATCATCATCGTCCTTTAACATCCATTGTCCATGCCGGCATGGGTCGGACACTTTGACCAGAGCTGTCAAACTGGAAGGCTGCATTAGGCTCCAGTCTGACTTGGCATGGTTTCTACAGCTGGATGTCCTTCCTAATGCCAACCCCTTCACATAGTCTGTTGGTTGCTTTCATATGGCATCGTATGGACACTTTTATGTGGCACACCACAAGCACTTTCATATGGCACTGCACAGGCACTTTTACATGCTCTTATATGGCACCACTATGAGTGCTTTACACTAGCAGAGGAACCATCTTTAACACTTCTGCTGCAGAGTGTAGGCCTTCTTCAGTACAGCAAGGCACCAGGCATCTCAGTCCTTGTCATCTTGCCGGAAAGACTGACTACCATTGGCGATTTTTTTTTCCTGTCTTCCCTTCTCTGGATCTTTCCTTCTCCTATGTTTCCGACGAAGAGCTCTGCTCGAAACGTTAAACCCTCCTTCTTTCCTGACCGTCCAATAATACTATATTTGTTCCACGTCCTCGCGTTGTTGTGTTTTTTTTTGTGCTTTCATGTTTGGATTAACTTTATATATATATATCTTATATATATATCTTATTATACTAATTATCTTTTTTTAATAATTTTGATATATATTTAAAATAATATAAATTAATTAATATTATGTATTGGCTTAAGTTTTTCATTGTATGATTTGCCTAATAGTGGTTTTATCTCTAATTTAATATATATATATATATATATATATATATATATAATATATATATATGTGTATGTATGTATATATATATATATTTATATCATCATCATCATCGTCATTGTTTAACATCCGCTTTCCATGCTAGCATGGGTTGGACGATTTGGCTGAGGACTGGTGAACCAGATGGCTGCACCAGGCTCAAATCTTGATTTGGCAGAGTTTCTACAGCTGGATGCCCTTCCTAACGCCAACCACTCCGAGAGTGTAGTGGGTGCTTTTATGTGCCCCAAGGGCTAGTCAGGCGGTACTGGCAACGGTCATATATATAATAGTTATTGCCTCTGCTAGCAACAAAACAATTCTTTCCTAGAGTGAAAGACAGATTGTATGATGCTTGTGTATGAGCTATACCTCATGGTAGTGAGACATGGATTCTGAATGTAGAAGACATATATAGACTAGAGAGGAATGAATGTAGTATGCTCCGTTGGATGTGCAACATCATTGTACATGTAGGACAAAGTGCAAATGTTCTGAGAGAAAACTTTGGGCAGAAGAGGAATCAGATGCAGCATGCAAGAGAGAAGACTATATTGGATTGGATATGTGATGTGTATGAGGACAGTTGTATAAAGAGGTGTTGATCGCTGAAAGTGGATGGCACCTATGGAAGAGGGAGACCCAAGAAGACATGGGATGAAGTGGTGAGAATTGATCTCAGATGTAGGAGATGACAATGGACTGAGATGTCTGGTGATATGAGGTTCTTGAGAAGACCTGAGTTTTGGAAGTGCTGTGCGCTCCACCCACATGTAACAATAAACTTTTCCCATACCCTACCCCAACAAACCAAACTACATCTCCTCTTCCTCAAATTTCCTCTTTTCCATGCACTATGCTTATCCCTCACTCCCCAATCCTGTCCCCACTGTCTTGCTCAGTGTATCATTGCTATCCTCTTATCCCCCCTCCTCTATATACCCACAGTTCACCAGTCATTGCATTCATGTGAAGTCTACTCCCTACTCATGCACCCTTGGCAAATACTCTACCACCATCTCTCTCCTGCTCTCTTGCTTTTTCTTCTTCTCTCTCTCTCTGACTGAATAACCATGTATCTCCTCTAAAACAAGACACTTGTTTCTGACCCTGTTTCACTCTAACCTTTCATCACCAAGCATAAAGCCACCCCACCCCAAGATCCCATCCCCTCTCAAAGGATCTTTATCTTGTAAGTTACTTGATGACCTTGCCAGAGCTGATGCTGAGTAAAAAGCATCCAGTCCACACTGTGAAGTGGTTAGGGTTAGAAAGGGCATCCAACCATAAAACCCAGGCAAAACTGACAGTGAAACCTGGTGCAGCCTTCCAGCTTGCCAACCCCTGTCCAACCCATGCCTGCTAGGAAAGCAGATATTAAACGATGATGATGATGATATAATTATGTGTGTGGTGGTGGTAGTGGGGGAGAGTACTGGAAAGTTCCTGGCTTTGCGTAAAAGAAAATACAGGAGAATCAGTTAATCATGATTTTATTCAACATATTCCCCTCTCAGATTCCTACACTTACTGCAGTGCAGTCCTTTAATTTTACTAAGCCCTGTCAAACAACTTGGAAGGTTGGGCCCCCAACCAGGCCTTTAGCGATTCCTTTAAAGTCAGGAACTTTTCAGTACCCCCTTGTATATATCCTCATCATTTAGCATCCAATTTCCATGCTGCCATGGGTTGGATGGATTGACTGAAAACTGGTAAGCTGGGGAGCTGCACCAAGTTCCAACCCGGTTTGGCCCTTCCTAACACCAGCCACTCCAGGAGTGTAATGGGTGCTTTTTACGTGCAAGTTATGTATCACTAGCATCGGCCATGACTACGATTTCACTTGGCTTGACGGGTCTTCTCAAGCACAGCATAACAACAAAGGCCTCACTCACTTGTCATTGCCTTCCATGAGACCCAATGTTCAAAGATCATGCTTCACCACCTCGTCCCGTATCTTCCTGGGTCTATGCTGTTCTTGTCCATACACATCACATGACCATACCAGCGCAGTTGTCTCTTTTTGCACACCACATCTGATGCTTCATATGCCCAAATTTTCTCTCAAGATGCTTACGCTGTGTCATACAGCCTCTTTTCTCATACTTTAATTCCTCATCTCTTCATGGTTCACAATTTATAATAAAACCAAATAAGATTGCATTTATAAGGAGAGGAATTTACATAAAATCTGTGAGGCATCCATTAGGACCCTTCAATATGATCTTTTGGAATCCACTTATTTTCAGGTTGCCAGGAATTTGGTCTGCATATTTTTTTTGTCTTTTTGATATTACTCCAAGTGTCCCAATAACAATTGGTAATAATGTTGCTCTTCAGATGCCATATTCTTCTGATTTCTATATCCAGGTTCTTATATTTATTCAATTTCTCAAATGTTTTCAGAGATTTTTTTTTTTTTGTCAGCTGGGTCTGCCATATCTATCAAGAAACAAATCTTTCCAACATGCCTTTCCACAATAATATCTGGTCAGTCAGCCTGTGTTTCCCAATCAGTTTCTAACTTCAACTTTTTGGATGGGTAACTTGTGGTGATCTGTGTTCCACCAATTACCATTGTGATGGAGGCTATATGAACGGCATATTACCCAGTCAATGTACTGAGCTTGCCCTGTTGTGTCTTTGCAAGTTATCTGAAGATTATGTGGTTGGCTATTATTATTATTGAAGGCGGCAATCTGGCAGAATTGTTAGCACACCAGGTAAAATGCTTAGCAATATTTTATCTGGTGCTGTGTTTTGAGTTCAAATCCTGTCAAGATTGACTTTGCTTTTCACCCTAATGAGGTCAATGAAATGAGCACCAGTTATACACTGGGGTTGATGTAAACGACTAGCCCCCTTCCCCACCAAATTTTCAAGGCCTTGTGCCTAGAGTAGAAATAATAACAATAATTATTATTATTTAGGTGACGAGCTGGCAGAATCATTAGCGCACTGGATGGAATGCTTAGCGGTATTTCATCTGTTACTACATTCTGAGTTTAAATTCCACCAAGGTCAACTCTGCCTTTTATCCTTTCGGGGTCAATTAAATAAGTACCAGTTGAGGACTGAGGTTGATGTAATTCGCTAGTCCCCTCCCCACAAATTTGAGGCCTTTTGCCTCCAGTAGAAAGGATTATAATTATTATTGAGGCAACAAGCTGGAAAAATTGTTAGCACAACAGAAAAAATGCATGGCATGGTTTCTTCCATGTTCAAACTCTGCTGAGGCTGACTTTGCCTTTCATCCTTTCAGGGTCAGTAAAATAGGTACCAGTTAAGTACTGGGGTCAATGAAATCAACTACTATCTCTCCCAAAATTTCAGGCCTTGCACTTATAGAAAGAATTATCATTATTATTATTATTATTATTATTATTATTATTATTGAGTGAGAGAGCAGTACACCATCAAAGTGATGCTGGGGTACAAATATACAAAGCCCAATATACCCACCGTGACAATCCGTCTGATAAGGGTACATTAGGCATATGCATCATGACCATGGGTGTGCAACATGACCTTGTATCAAAATAAACAACACAACAGGTGGGGCTCAGAATCCCTCTCAATACATGGCTATGATGTTCCCCCACTACTCCTACTTATGATCAGGGATGCATATATTGTTGTTGCTATCATCATCATCATCATCATCATTATTATACAAAAACCCCTTATGGCCAATAAACGAATTAATTATTATTATTATATAATAAATGGTCACACAGTGCTGTGACCTTTCATTGCATTTATATGCATATCTTTCATTTTTTTGTCTTTGAACATATGCTCTGATTAACTATTAATTAACACACAATAGTAATAAGCAAATTCTCAGTAATAAAAATTGGATTTCTCTTGTATATGTGAAGAATCAAGGTGTAGGAATAAAGCAGGTTTAACAGTGAAAGGATGTGAAATTATAGCAGAACATCTTTTTTCCAGGTAAGTTTCATATTGTTACCTGCTTCTGAAAACTGATTTTTCTAATTACATTCTAGTATACCATTTCCTGACAGACATGAGATACAGTATACAGCTTCAGTGGTCCTTTATATACTGCACAGTTGCCTTCAAGTAATCAATTGTGATTGAACAGTCCTCCTCCACAAGTTAAGTTTACAGCAAGTGCAAAATAAACTCAGTATTAGGAGTCCATAAACCACCACCATCACTATCATCATCATCGTAGTAATAATAAGATTTAACTCTAATGAGAAGCAACGTCAAGTCTTCACCTACACATAAGATGGTAGTCATGACAATCAGTTGTACCTCTAGGAAATGTTAGGGTGAATTTTTGTAAGCAAATTACAAAGTTCAGTCATATGAAAATAATACAAATGCTACAATGCCAAAAGGACCAATTCTTCCTGTCCTAACTGTTGCTAGTGTATTAATAGTTGACTGAATCCTTCGCTCAGTTGAACTGCCTTGCTTGGTCTTTGGATGTTTTTTGGCAGTCCACACTTTTGCAAGCTTTCAAACTAAGTCTCTAAGAATAACCCTCACCTTTCTTCCCCACTTCCCCACCACCACAGCCCTTCTTTCACTCACTTCTTCATTTAAAGTCCATTTTTCATGCTGGCATTGGTTGGACGGTATTCTGGGGAGTTATGTCAGGTTCCAGTCTGATTTGGTAAGGTTCCTATGGCTGGATGCCCTTCCTAATGCTAATCATTCCAAGAGTGTAGTGGGTGCAGTTTTATGTGCCAATGGCTAGGGTGTCAGTTACACAGCACCAGCATTGGCCATGACTAGGCTATAAAAAAGAAAATGCAAAACCAGATAATTACCGGTGACAGAAGCAGTATCAATACCAAAAGGTAATATTGATCCCTACTTAAAAGTGGATTTTGTGTTAGAATACAGGATAGTGTGATAGTTACCATGAGAGAACCTCTTATATTGGCATATAAGCACTCTTATTAATACAGCTAGCAGGAGATAATCAACCATCATCACCACCACCACTAGCACTACAGCATGATATGATTTCAGCCTTCCTTGGCCTTGCCAATGATTGATGCCCAACAGCTGGAAGAACAGATGTTTTTGTTGTTCTTAAACTAATTAGTCAGACACAAATCTGAAAATTGTAATCCTCCTGTCTTTATTAATTACTATCACAGCAACATACCGACATGATGGCGACTTGCCAATATTTAATTTACCTACATATGCTCAGTCACTAAATCTGTTGCAATCCAAACATTGCTCTATATTCATTCAACTGGCAAGTCCACTCATCTCAATGCAGCAGCCAAGTCTGCAAAATGGAGAGATGTATTTTCAAGATGTTACCTAAATAATGCACCACTTACATGTTAAATGGTTTCTAACAACAACAACAACAACAACTGCAACATACTTTTCACAACCAACAGACCTTCCACTATATATTTCAGATATTAGCCAGCATACAACTTCCTCTAGCTAGAAATCAGGTGAAATAGGTAACGTGATGTCAATAAATGAAAACAGAGAAAAGATATTGTATTACTTTACACAAATTGATTGTTTAATGATCCTATATTTCAGGAAAGATTCCTCAGAGTTCAGAAAACTTTGCTTACTGACAGGCCATTCTAATGTGGCCTGGTGGTAACAACACATTTCTCCAAACTTATTTTCTTATATTTGAAAAGGGATTTCTTTCCCAAAATATTTTAAGAACATCAAAGACCCTTTGTAATGTAAAACAATATTTTTTTCTCTTTGTTGTCATTTATTGTTATCACCTTTCATAATTTCCAAACATTTATATCATTTATACAGACTGCAACACTTCAAGAAAATTAAAATACTCTTTGTTTAGATTAGTTTCATAAGCTGTTACCACTTTATACCATTCGATGTAGCAACACAACCATTTGGCAATGAGATAATGGTTAACTCTTCAGACAGAAGCAGCTCTCTCTCTCTCCCCATCTCTCTTGGAGACAATGTTGCTATGGGAACAGGAACAGCATGGTATAGGAGTAGGAATATATAAAGGCGGTGAGCTGGCAGAAACGTTAAGCATGTCGGGCAAAATGCTTAGCGGTATTTCATCTGCTGCTACGTTCTGAGTTCAAATTCTGCCGAGGTCAACTTTGCCTTTCATCCTTTCAGGGTCGATTAAATAAGTACCAGTTACACACTGGGGTCGACTTAATTCATTTGTCTGTCCTTGTTTGTCCTCTCTGTGTTTAGCTCCTTGTGGATAGTAAAGAAATAGGTATAGGAGTAGGAATGGTCATTTGGTCAAGAAGTTCACTCTGTAGCTTTGGTTTCAACCCCCTTTAGGCAAGTGTTTTCTATCTTAGTGTTTTAAGAGTGAAATTTGGTAGATGGAAACTATGTGGAAGCGTGTCCATGAGACTGTTTTTGCCTTCGGTAGCAGACTTAATCCACTGCCAAGTTTAATACTAGCATTTGGCCTTTAAATACCTGTAGCAAAATAAGCTCTGTTGAAAACATTTGAGCCAGAATAACCTTCTTTATATCCTGGTATTAGAAGCTCCAAAGAAGAACATTGGTCTGCATTTTCTTCTCTAAGCCATAAAAAAGAGAAGAATGTCAAAATAACTAATTATCCATTGTTTGATAAAGGGACAGTCCTAGGAGCAGTGTATCATTAATATCCACTCAAGCTTACAGCTTCATTCTTATTGCCAGTGGCATATAAAAAGCACAATTCAAGCATGATCATTGCCAGCGTCACCTTACTGGCACATGAAAAATAACATTCGAGCATGGTTGTTGCCAGTGCTGCCGGACTGGCTCCTGTGAAGGTAGCATGGAAAAAACACCTTTTGATTGTGACCGTTGCCGGTACTGCCTGACTGGCCCTCGTACCGGTGGCACGTAAAAGCACCCACTACAATCTCGGAGTGGTTGGCATTAGGAAGGGCATCCAGTTGTAGAAACTTTGTCAGATCAGATTGGAACCTGGTGCAGCCTTCAGGCTCGCCAATCCCCAGTCAAACTGTCCAACCCATGCCAGCATGGAAAGTGGACATTAAACAATGACAATGATATTATACAACCAAAGAAGCTGTTTATGTTATTAATCATAATGTTGTCAATATAACTGATCTCTGCTCATGTAAATAAAATCGTTAACTTGAAGGCAAGGCTAATACCTCAGATTTCAGAAAGCAAAATCTCAGAAAAATAGCAAAGGATAGGCTTCTGCGTGTTACTAGACTGTGCAAAACTGCAAATATTTCACCAAAATGAGGATATTATCCTTGTGTAGTTGGGCTTTTTTGTAAAATCAACCATTTCCAGTGTTTTTCTCAAAATGACATTTCTGACTATGAGTAGCAATCTTTAGGTCACAATATCTCCAAGAATAATTGATGTAACAGGCTGAAATTTTGCAGGTGTGTATTACTTTGATACTTGCCTAGATGTTGTTCTAGTGTAATTAGATATACTTCATTTGTTCATCTTCCAGATACACTTGGATGCTACTACCCAGGAGTCAAAAACGATTGAACTCCTGCACATGGCTATGAGCAACCCCACAATGAAAACTAGGCCAACTTCATCAATATCTTTGATTCAGCATCTAGTCTCTACCCCAATCTGTGGGCATTCCAAGTTAGAGCATATTATTTTTTATGTATGTTTGCCTTGTCGGTCATTTTGAATTTATAATTAGGTCATGAATAGATAATGTGGAAATTTGAATATTATGGTTTTTGATAGAACTAACATTGTTCTTAGTGTGTGCCATATTTGGTTTTATTCCTGCTGAGTGAGAGCATTTTCAATTTAAGAGTGTTTTCCTATGTCTGAAGTGTTAGTCTTGTATTTACGTTGGATCTAAATATCAATTTAATTTCTTTACTTATTTCGTTCTTTAAACAACCAACAATCATTTTCAGTTTAATAGAACAAGGGAGGCACCGAGTTCAGCAACTTATTTAGTACTGGTGCCCTAATAAAATATGAGAAAACTGATGTGGGGTTTTTGTGAGGCAGGGTGAGGTGTGTGAATTGAATACTACTTCCTAGCTTATCAAATGAAGCTCCAGCAGGAAAGCATCACGCTCATCTGATGCACCAATAGCGACTCCTCTGATAGTTGCATAATGGTGCCACTGTTCAGTAATCTCTGCTAGACTCTAGTGGTCTGACCCTGCAGATAAAGACCTCAAGAGACTGCTCGATCACCTTATTCTGGTCACACAGTAATGCAATGTATAACCAGTAAATCCTGGTTCAAAGAAACTAATTTTTAGTCATAGTTCTGTATGCTATTCCGAATGGCCATTCTCTCTCTTCCTCTTCCTGTCAAATGTGCATGCTTTTTATATCAACGTTATTTGCATAACATTCACTCCCTCCTAGAAAAAAAAGTTCATAGATCAAGGCTTTCCGAATCCTTTGAGATCGACGCAGCTGAGGGGATTCTTCTTTTTGTTCTTGACGGTTGTCTCTAGGAGGAGGAGAAATTCAGTTGGCTCTCTGTCTGGCTCTTGAGGGACAAATGTTTGGGTTAGGTTATCAGTTGGGTTAATCTTCCCTGGCGATGCCAATTATTTTGTGGATACTGTGGTTTCACGACCGTCTGGGTAACAGACGTGAGTGTATTGGGGGTTGGCTTCGATTAAATCAACTTGGTTCATGATAGGGTCATGTTAGTGCAATTGCTCCTTTGAACAAGCACAGGTTCTGGGTTAAGAAGCCATGTTGGCATAGATGTTCCTGTTGCTGAACGTCTTTGATAGTTAAAAAGACGTTCATGAGGAGTGGTGTTAGTGGACGTACAAAGTAGAGATCTGATTGAATGCAACGCGTCTGGAAGAACTGTTTCCTATGAAGATACTGGAAGGACACGGATTTTCAAAGAGAGTAGTACTGACTTCCAAATAATACCATTATATCTTTCTACTTGACTGTTCCCAGTGGGATTGTATGGTGTCGTCCTACTCATTGCAATGCCCCCATTGAGGAGCCATTCTCTCAATCTTGTAGACATAAAGGCAGTTCCACGATCTGAATGTACATAACTGGGCATACCGAAAACTGAGACCAAGTCTGTAAGACACTTTATTACAGTCTGAGCTGTGTCAGATACTGGATATCCAAACGGAAATCGAGAGTATTCGTCAACAATTGTTAGGAGATAAGGATGCTTCGTGGAAGGAATTGGACCTTTGAAATCGATAGAAATTTGCTCGAAGGGCTGCGTGGCCTTAACCCTTTTGTTACTGTATTTATTTTGAGATGCCCTGTGTTTCTTTCAATTATTTTAGATGTAACACAGAATTTAGTAAAATAACTGTTATTATTAAGCTTATGTTAGGAACATAAATTGGGACTAAGGTTTGGTGGAAGATTTTAATCCAAAATTTATGAAAACAAGACATTTGTACTACAGAGCCAGAGCAGGTTTCAGCCGGGTTGGTAACGAAAGGGTTAATTAAGTTAACTGAATCTGGTTTATAATATTGTGGTTTTACTTCTTGACATATAGAGCAATTGCTACATATTTGTTTCTAACAAATATGGGAGATTTTTACTGCGGACGAAATGATGAAGTTGTACTACACCAGGATGGCACAGTGCTGCATGTAACTCATAAAGTGAATGTGAACTAATTGCTGAACAGCGTACCCTTGTGAATACATCTGGAGCGAGTTTGCTGGATCCTGGGCGATAGTGAATATCATGCAACGTTGATCAGTAATTCATGCAAAATGTCTACCTAGAAGAAAGTGTATCCAATGATGAATTGATTTGATAATTGCTTGAGCTTCCTTTTCAACTGAGGAATGGTACTGTTTGCTACCTTGCAGCATGTGAGAATGGAATGTGACTGGTCTTCCATCTTGATTTAGTGTCACAGATATGGCTAAATCTGAAGCATCCGTCTCAACAGTAAATGGAATGTTCTCATCTATTACTTGAATGGCAGCATTGGCTAGATTCAACCTTTAATGACTCAAATGCTTTTACTTGTTGGCTGTTTAGAGGAAATTTTAATATGTTATTTAGAGAATATATCTTGTCAGAAAATGTGGAGATCCACTTAGCATAATAAGAAAACATACTGACTATACATTTTAATGATTTCTGGTCAGTTGGTGTAAGAAGACTGAGGAGTGGAGCAAGCCCTTATGGGTCAGGGATGAGGGTATTGTGTGAGATACAGTATCCAAGAAAGTCAAGAGTTGTTGTTGAGTAAACGCATTTGTCTTCATTCATGGTAAGCCCTTCAATTTTTGCTGCCTTTCAAATTTTTCTAAATTTTTATCATGGTCATTTTGTTCTTTCCAACATATAGTTAAATTGTCTATGAACGGGAACGTATCTCGCAGCTTGTATTTCCTCACGAAGTCGTCCATTATACGTTGGAAACACGCGCTGCCGTTAGGTACTTCGAATGACATCCTAGTATAATGCCATAATTTACCATCAGCTTCAATGAATTGACATTCTTTCTCTAATAGAGGAATCTGATGGTATGCCGAACGTAAGTCTATAGGACTGTAGACTTTATACTTGGCAATAGGGTTCACTAACTCATCAATTTTAGGAAGTGGGTAGGCATCAAGCTGAGTATATTTGTTAATCGTCTCTGAGTAGTCAATCACCATTCATCGCCTTTCTTTTTCTTGAACAACTAACACTTGGGATCTCCAAAGGGAGTTACTAGGTTCAATAATGGGATCTTTTCGGTTTGACTGGCAGTTTTTTCTAGCGGTGTCGTATGAAATTGTCACCCATAATTATGACCCTAGTATCGATCTATTGCATTTCAATCTGTTTTAGGGTTAGGGTTAGAGTTAGGGGGAAGGGTATCTTTTTTTCTTCAGAAATGTAAATAAACCCAATCTGTTTCTTAATCGAGGGATATATTCATATGGCACAGAATGCTTTCATCTCAATAGACGTCACTGATTGGTTGAAATTGCAGAAATTGAAGAAAAAAAACAACAAATATCTTACAAACCATAGATTTTCTCAATAAAGCCAAGAGAAAAAGATGTTTTATAAACACATTCTACCAGTATACGAAGTTTAAAAGTGTTTAGTTACATGGAAATTATTTTAAAAAACTGCCGGTCAAACCGAAAAGATCCCAATAATGTCCTGATGAACTCTTGATCACATTCCGAGTATTTTCGCGATTTGGCTGCAATGGGTTTACAGTCCTTTCTGAGATGAGCGAATAGCTTTGTGTTACAGTTGCTGTTTGTTTGTTGAGCGAAGCGGTCTTCGTCCCAGAGCTCACAAGATCGCGCCTCTGTAGTGGGAGAAGTCCGAAACGTGGTCCTTTGCTATTCGTAAGACATGCAGAAGAGAAAGCAGGTCAACCCCCGACACCGAGAGCATCAACGGATGGATGAATGCGCATCCAGGCTCAGCGGTTGCATAGGTAGTCGGGGACAAGAAACAGGAAGAAAGAGTGAGAGAAAGTTGGAGTGAAAGAGTACAACAGGGATCGCCGCCATCCCCTGCCGGAGCCTTGTGGAGCTTTAGGTGTTTTCACACAATAAACACACAACGCCCAGTCTGGGAATCGAAACCACAAGTCCACTGCCCTAACCACTGAGCCATTGCACCTCCTACAGTTGCTGTGTTGCTCCTACATAGTTTTCCAAAATGTCCAATTTTTTAAAAAAATTTGTAACAGACTGCTTTCTGCACAGGGTAGCGAGTCCACAGGTGTCCGAAATAGCCACAAAACCAAC
This sequence comes from Octopus sinensis, assembly GCF_006345805.1. Taxonomy (NCBI): domain Eukaryota; kingdom Metazoa; phylum Mollusca; class Cephalopoda; order Octopoda; family Octopodidae; genus Octopus; species Octopus sinensis. The sequence goes on from NC_043000.1 coordinate 32,430,717, forward strand.
ACTGAGAGGGGTCTGTCTCCTTTTCGGGTCATGGCAGAGTGTTTTCCTTCCTGCTTTGGGGAATCTATTGGCTTAGATACAATGGGTGCAGTTGGCAGCCTCAGAGTCTAGAAAGACACTGGAACCTTGTTGCGCCACATCTAGTGAATGTGCTTGATCATAAGCTTTACTGAGGTCGACACTTTCGTTTTCTAATAGTCTTTGTCGTATTTGATTCGAAGTGAGCCCATTTATAAATGCATCTCAATTCATTTCAGACCGGTACAGCTCTGCACTCACTGCAACAAAGTCACAGTCTTTTGCTAATATTTTGAGTTTGTTTAAGAACTGATCTAGAGATTCCCCTAGTTTCTGTTTCCTTGTGGCTAAAAGATGGTGTGCCATTACAATGTTCTTTGGTTTAATGTACACACTCTTTAGTGTATTCACAGCTTGTTCATAGTTCTTAGCTTCACTGATGAATTCATATATACGTTCAGTTCCACATAATTAATCAAAAGATTGATTCCGCCAGCCTCGTCTGGCACCTGTGTCGGTGGCACATAAAAAGCACCCACTACACTCACGGAGTGGTTGGCGTTAGGAAGGGCAACCAGCTGTAGAAACACTGCCAGATATGACTGGCCTGGTGCAGCCTTCGGGCTTCCCAGACCCCAGTTGAACCGTCCAACCCATGCTAGCAAGGAAAGCGGACGTTAAACGATGATGATGATGATTGAGTTTATCGCTAATCCTGCCTTCCTGCCCTGGTAGTGAGTCTATAAAGTTGGAGAAAGTTATAAACCAGTGATTAAAAACTTTATTGGCATTTGTAGAATTTGGGTCTACATTCAATCTGTCAGGTTTCAAGTATCTTTCCATATCTGTTTTTTTATTACCCACAAGGGGCTAAACACAGAGAGGACAGACAAACGGATTAAGTCGATTACATTGACCCCAGTGCGTAACTGGTACTTAATTTATTGACCCCGAAAGGATGAAAGGCAAAGTCAACCTTGGCGGAATTTGAACTCAGAACGTAACGGCAGACGAAATACAGCTACGCCTTTCACCCGGTGTGCTAACATTTCTGCCAGCTCGCTGCCTTGTATCTTTCCATATCGTTCACGTCTTTTCACAAATTTCTTTCTCTATAGACTACTCTGCAACTCTTCCCAATTGTGTATTTTCAGAAATTAGTGTCATTGATTGCAATGTATAACCAGTAAATCCTGGTTCAAAGAAACTAATTTTTCATCATGGTCCTGTAGATTATTCCGAATGGCCATTCTCTCTCTTCCTCTTCCTGTCAAATGTGCATGCTCTTTATATCAACGTTATTTGCATAACAGCAGAGTGGACATTTGTCCTGTTTTGGCAACATTACTTTTACATGTTGGAGACATATGCAGAAATAAAAAACATTGAGTGAGAGTGAGATAGAGAGAGAAAACAAGAGAAACATTAAACATCTAATGTCAAATAAATCACTGTTAAATTAATGATGCCAAAGAAGTGGCATCAAAACATCTTGTCTGCTAGTGTGACATGGTCTGCCAAGCCATTTATAACAATTCATCTAACTCATACCAGCATGGAAAGAAGGCATAAAATGATGATGATGAAGATAACATATGTACATATGTGCTTCTGTTTATATTTAGACTAGTTTAGAAAAAAACCAGTGTCGTTATTCATATATTGTATTCCTTTCTTTGTAACTTAGCAGCTTGACAAACAGAATTTGATACAAGTACTTGACACAAAGAAGTACTGGGGATAAATAAACTCCTCCAAGACTGGCTGTCCATAGGAATTCCTATTTATTGATGATCCAGTTTCTATGGCTGAATCTATAGAGGAATTATAAACAAAATTCCAGGTTTGGAAGCCACATCTACAATCAAAAAGTTTTTAAGGACACAGGTTTTAGTAATAAGGAAAGAAGAGAGAAGCCTTGTATTTTCAGGGAAATGACCCTTTTTCAATAAGCAAGGAAGGTGTCACCACAAGCTCCATAGACTGCACATGGTGTAAGCAATGGACACACAAGAGAAGTAGATTGGAATTGCCAGCAGACTAGCATAGAAAGTAAGTAAGTGATAGATAGACTGGAGCAGTATGTGCTACGAGCACACCAGAAATAAATACTCTTAAATGCCTGCATGGCTCACTCCAAGTTGTTGATAGGTTTTGTAAGTTAGGAGATGTAATTAGCAAGGAAGGCGGTGGTTGCTCTGAAAGGTATAATAGCCAGAGTAAGAATAAGTTGAAGGAAAATCAGGGAGCTACTAATGCTGGTGGCTACAAAGGTCTTTCCCTTCAGAATGAGGGGTAGATTGTATAATACCTGTGCTAGAACTGCAATGCTGCATGGTAGTGAAATGTGGTCTTTGAATGCAGGGACCTGAGAAAACAGGAAAGGAATGACGTATGTATACTCTGGTAGATGTAAGTGTGTGTGAATGAGATGGTATAAATGTCCTGAACGAATGACTGGACATAAGAGAAATCAGACGTAGTGTACAAGAAAGAAAACTGCACTGGTATGGACATCTGATGGTTATGGATGAGGACAGCTTTATGAAGTGTCATTATGGAAGAGAGAGACCCAGGAATTCAAAGGACAAAGTAATGAAGGCTTATCCTCAAGGCTCTCAGCTTTACAGAGGAGATAACTAAGAACTGTGGTGTGTGGTGATGTGCGGTTCTTGAGAAGACCCACCCATCATCATCATCATCACCCATCTTTGCAAAATTGAGTTCTGGAAGTACTGTAAGTATATGTGTATTTGCACAACTGGCCACCTCACCATATCTCAATCATTCCCCTCTGTCCCTTATCTCTCTCCCAAGATATGAACACTTTGGTTGGCAACTTGGACCACTAACTCTCTACATACAGAATTGGCTACTCAAGCACACAGTGATTTACAAACAAAAATTATGCAGTCAAAGACAATCCTACATGACAGTGAGTGTGTGTGTGTGTGTTTGCTTGTTTGTCTGTGTACAAACAAGAGAAATACCAACAAAAAGTCAACATTAATATCAAAACTCTTTAATCATTAGGTAACAGAGCATAATAATGGACTTCATTCATTATTAAGGTTTAATAGAGGTCATCCTTCGGGCTTTAACGTTATTGCCACTGACTTAACAGCAACAGTTCTTCTCTTCTGGTGATAGACTGAATTGGTTAGTTGGATGGTTACTATCTCAGCCCTTCATAAGAGCCAGGGGATTGTAGCAGCTAGCCTACTTTAGATCAAGCCAACAAGGATAAATCAGAGAGTGATTACACATGTTAAGCTCAAAGTTTAGTAGAATAAAGCTGAAGTGATACTTAGATGCATGACCAATCAGATAAATTGAAATCAAATTTACAAATGATGAAAATATCAGTGAAATCAAACACTTAGGGAGGAAATGAATCA
>NC_043000.1:32441632-32479132 GCF_006345805.1 Octopus sinensis
ACGTTTCTTTAGGCTGTTATGTTCTTCAAATATTTACAGGCACAAAGTTATAGGTTCCAAATGTGAACCAAATAGGTGCAATTTGATCATTCAGTAACAGTTCAATTGGTGGCTTTCTTCATTTATTTAGAGGCACTATATTGCAAACAAATTTCAGATGGGGAACAAGTCCAATCAACATTCTATGTATAGATGCATTATACCAAATATATTCTGTTTTCTGGTCCCCATCCCTATTATTTGATAAATTTCCATGGTAATGGCTTCAAAGACTCTGTAGATCCATTTATTATTTGCTGGAATTGTTAATCACTCAACCATGAAGGAGAATCGTTTTCTTCACATAATTCTAAACTTCTCAGTATTTTACATGGTATCTGAATCAATTCACATTTCAAATACATTCCAGATAAGAATCAATCAGACAAGATCCAATTAAATAATTGTACAAGAGATTCTGTGTTTTATAGAATTAGAGTCCACCACAAAGGCCATTTTCCTGATGTATTAATAAGTCCTATATTGCAAACTGATACAGTTAAGTATTCTGTAGCCAATACACATTTTACAAATGACCACATCTTTGTTTGTAATGCTGTACCTACTGATATGCTTTGTAGTAGGGAAGAAGACCATGCTTCATCTCTGCTGAATTAACTACAATAGCAGATGTTGATGAAAATAGTGAAGCAGTGTTTTATGTTGCTATCAGCAAGGATTCCAGATAAGGACCAACCAATCATGATTCATTTAATCCAACGTTTACCTGGTCTACAACTGCTTCTGTGTCTTTTACACCTTGATACTTTTTGTATGGTTTGGTCCTTACCTTCATAAACTCTTCTTTGGATAACACATGGATGCCTGTTGCAGTTAGCAATTTCCCATGTCGTGTTTTCAAATGTCTTTTATATGTATTACGGGTTTTGAATTTTTGAGGACAGTCTTTGCATTCAAAAGGAGTTTCTCCTGTATGCCGCCGTAGGTGTTCCTTGAGGAAAAGTAAAAAAAAAAACAAGACAAAACAAATGAAAAATTTGTTCTTTATGTTCATGATTATAGGGTTTACACAGTTTTCAATTGGAAACTAAATATTGAGGGTATCAACAATTTGATCCTCCTGCTAACACAAAAATCCCTGTAATCACTCAAAGTGGTAGCAAGAAAAGTAACAGTTTTTGTTTTGTGATCAAAGATAGTTAAATTCAATTTGTTTGAATCTTGTAACTTGTGACAAACAGCAATTTCATATACAGATTTGTAAAATAGCCTACTTTCAAATGTTCTGCCAAGGCTATCATATTTGAATGCTTATAAGCTGCATTTTGTATTTTTATAAATATCACCAAAAAATCATCTCTATGCGAAGTTGGGCCTATATTATGTGTTTTAATGCACTAATAAATTTTTTTATGACTATGTACTGCTGAAATAGGTGGGAGGTGTCTAATATGCTTGTGCATCTTTCATGCCGTCAAATACAGTATATCTTCTTACCAAACATAGAAAACCAAATATAAAAACATCATTATTCCACATATACCCACGCCTAAACTAGTACATATATATTTAAATCTATTTCATCAATAAAATATAAGCCAAAAAGGAAGGTTGTCTATACCGGTTATGATTCGAATAAGAGAACAAACTCCTTTTGGCTGTATTTCGTCTGATTAGAAAAAGGAGACAACAATGAAAAGAGGTATCACAATATTAGCAAATAGATTCCACAATTCATACACATAAGCTCTGATACTAATTATAATTACAACTTAACCTGAAAAATTCACTCGTCAAAGTTCAGACCCGAATATTTGCAAAATTTATCTTTAATAACCAATCTTTACATTCCTCTATGAACAAACCAAAATAATCCTTCACCTCTCAGATCCAACAACTATTTTACTCTCTAACTCAGTTGAAGGTTTCTTTTTTAGTGTTAGATATAAAGGCTGTCAATTTTTAGTGGAAGGCTATGAGAAGTTGCAATGTTGTTCTATTAGCAGCATAAAGTAACCAAGCATCAAAGACAATTCCTAGCTACCAGTACCTTACCTACTGCTACTGTCTCAAAGACTATGAAATAGCTTCAACATGAAAACTCATCATATCTCTCTATAATAATCCCAACTGATATCTGCAAAGGTGTTGATTCTATTTTCTGCAGAAAATAATGACACAACTTCATCTTAGAATACCAGCTTATATTGTATTTTAATTATAAAATCAAAACAATTTGTTAAATAGACCAAGGAGGATTTGTTCTGAGTCTCCAGTCTCTAGAAACACGATTATTAAATGCCTCACACACTTGAGCTTATGGAGGAGGAGGAGGAGTCACTGCCGCTTGGCTTGATGAGTCTTCTCAAGCATGGCATAATACCAAATGTCTCGGTCATTTGTCATTGCCTCTGTGAGGCCCAACGCTCGAAAGGTGCTTTTCACATTCCACTGGCACCAGTCACCTTGCCCCTGTGAGAACATTCAAAAGGTGCTTTCTATGTGCCACCAGCATGGGTACTAGTTACGTGACACCTGCATCAGCCACGACTACGATTTCACTTGGCTTGACGGGTATTCCCAAGCACAGCATATCGCCAATGGTCTCAGTCACTAGTCATTGCCTCTGTGAGGCCCAACATTTGAAGATCATGCTTCACCACCTCATCCTATGTCTTCCTGTGCCTACCTCTACCACAGGTTCCCCCTACAGTTAGAGATCGGATTGAAATGATAATTTGACAAAATAAGAACATCACATCACATACTAAAAGAAACAGGAAATCACTGTCAACCATCTTATACAGCAACAAAATATAAACTCACAACTAATACATTTTTTACTTAACTATTACATCTTACAACAACAGTAACATTAAAGCAACTCAAGTTACCTTAAAATGGCTCGGATGTCTAAATTTTCTCCCACAGTCTTTACATGTGAATCGACTTTGGTCATTATGAATTAGCATATGATAATTGAGACTGTGTTGTCTGGTAAATGATGTTCTGCATAGAAGGCACACAAAAGGTTTGATCCCTGAAAACAAGTGCCCAGATAAAATATAAAAAAAAAACATTAATTTCAAATCTTTAAAGAGAAATAGAGAATCATTTAATTAAAATTATATCAAACAGCCATCTCACATTTATATACAGTGTACAGCTTTAAAAACACTTGATACAGTTTCATTACAAAATAATTACAACCATTAAAATTCACTTTATAAATGCTTATTAATGACATTTTATGCAGCTAAAATTAACAGTTGACTTTAGAATGAATGATAAAAACTTTAAAACAATATGTTGATCCAGATAGTTATTAACAAGGAAACAACCAAAAGAGAGAAACTGGGTCACACAAAACATTAAATTAAAAAAGGCTTTTTAAAGAGCTGCACAAATGCAAATGAAACTATAACAGCTCATGATATAACCGGTAAAATAAGCCTTAGTCAAATAAAAGGGGAGTGAATCACATCCAGGAATCGAACAATGTGTTTGCTATAGACTAGATGGCTGCAACCACTAGATTGAAGAGACCTACTGACTTTCAACCATCTAAAATTAACATTATTTGCACAAACTTTATTTGTAGAGATGAATGGTATCATGGCACAAATGTCATTCAATTCCTGTAGGTGATTCTCTTTGTTTTTATCCCCACCCCTTCAGGTTATTTTTATCCTTTACATCTTGAATTATTATAGCAGCTATTTCTAAAGACTCAAAGCTTCAAAGGAACTTAGTTGATCCGGTTGCAATGATGGTATATGAAGATCTCACTATTAAATGGGAATAAGGTCTGATATCAGAACAAAGATTAATATTAGATTAATTTCCAAGCGAAATGCTTAGCAGTATTTCGTCTGCCTTTACGTTCTGAGTTCAAATTTCGCCAAGATTGACTTTGCCTTTCATCCTTTCGGGGTGAGTAAATTAAGTACCAGTTGTGTACTGGGGTTGATCTAATCAACTGGCCCCCTCCCCCAAAATTTTGGGTCTTGTGCCAAGAGTAGAAACAAATATTACATTAATTCAAAGTGGTAAGCTGGCAGAATTGTTAGCACAGAGGAACAAGATGCTTTGCTCAAATTCCACTCAGATTAATTTTGTCTTTTGGAGTCGATACAAAATACCAGTTGAGCACAGAGGTCAAAGTAATTGACTAGCCCCACCACACACACACACACACACGATCCCCCAAAATATCAGACCTTGGGCTTTGATTACTTCATTTCACTTACCAGCATGACTGCGATAGTGATACATTAGTGTTGCACTAGCTGTAAAAGTTTTGTTCAAACAAATTTGGCAAGTAAGGGAAATTTTCTCATCTTTCTTTCGGGCTTTTAGTTCTCGGATGCAATGTAAAGCAGTTTTCTGGAATAGAAGTGAAAAAAAAAAATAAAGGATTTTCATTTCAACAAATTCCTTTACCTTATTTCAAATGCCTACATGCTCTTACTTTAAAAGAAAAAATCAAAAAACTACAATTTTGACAACAGAATGTGAAGATCTAGATTTCTACCATTTGTCTTTCACTATCCTAGCTTTCAACTGAAACCAAATAAAAATAAGACTCTGCACATGCTTCAACCAGCACTAGTTTCTACTCTCAAATCACTTTCTATTCTTTGCAAACAATACAAAAGCCAATCAGAAAATGTTACTTACTCTCTCTAAATCATCAATGACATTTTCATTATCCTCACTTTTTCTTCCATTGGATTCTTCCAGGTTCCTTTCACCTTCACTAAATGATTCCTCTTCTTCAGGCACTTGAATTTTCCCCTTCTTTGCTAAAGCTGATTTTGGCATTGGTGGATAAGGTTCTGAATAAACAACATTACAATATATTGCCAATGAATCAATGTTACTTAAGCAGGATACATTATCTTCGTTTTCCATAATTTGTTTTATCAATTAAAGGGTGACATCATGACATTCACAGAACTTTTGCACTTTTAATGTGAAACAAACGCCAAGAAGTAGTCATGCCTATCTATGTGTGCTTATACGTCTGAGTATAGAAGAAAGGTTGGTGGGAGGGATGGGCAGAATTTTTATAGCACTGGACAGAATACTTCATAGTAGTTCTTTGGCTCTTTAAGCTCTCAGTTCAAATCCCATTGAGATTATTTTTACCTGTCATCATTGTAGGGTCAATAAAACAAAATACGAGTCCAGAGTTATGGGTTGGAGTGAGAATTAAGACATTGGGCAAAATAGTTTGAAATATTTGTTCTGAGTGTTTATGTTCCAAGTAGTGAGGCAAGTTATGACAAATTTGTCAGTAGCTTAGCAACAGTCATCATGGAGATGACATTTCAGTGAACATTCTCTGATAGTGCTTCATGTCTTCCTAGAAGACATTAATGAAATGGCAAAGCAAAAAGTAACTAACATGCATAAATGTATACACCACATAGCCACACCAGGTTGGGCATCCAGCTGTAGAAACAGTGCCAGATCAGACTGGAGCCTAGTGCAGCCTTCTGGCTTCCCAGACCCCGGTTGAACCATCCAACCCATGCTAGCATGGAAAACGGACGTTAACAATGATGATATATATATATATATATACACACACACACACACACACACACATATATATATACATACATACATACATTATAATATATAATGTTTTTTTATACTTTTTAATTTAAAAAATTAAGATAAACAAAGTTCTTTATTAATCTCCTTCATTTTCTACAATGCTCTTCCATCTATCTATATATACACATATGTATATATATATATTTTTCTCTCTAGTTTCAGCTCAGAGCTGCGGCCATGCTGATGCACCGCCGTTTTGCTACACTGTTATTACTAAGAGCCTCCTCTAATATGTGGAACTTGGTGAAGAATGGAGTTTGATATAGCTACTCTCATTTGCACCTCTTGCCGTGAAGTAGGTTCATCTGGGACTCTCGACAGGAAGAGGTCCAGCTTTAATTTAAAAACCCCTACATCTACTTTGTGCAAGTTCCTCAGACTCTTTGGGAGAATATCAAAAAGCTGTGGGCCCTTGAAACCCAGGCTGTTGTAATAACTGGTCCTGAAGCTTGATGGCATTGCTGCGATCTTTGGCACTATGCAGTGTCGTCCCGTTCTAGCATTGGTGTAGCTTTCAATGCCAAAATTTGGCACAATTCCTTCCAGGATCTTCCGGATATATATTACTGCATACCTCTCCCGTCTTCTCTCCAGGGTGTAGAGTCTTAGCTGTTTCAACCTTTCTCAGTAGCTGAGCTGTTGCAAAGAGACAATCTTCTTTGTGAATGTTCTCTGGATTGCTTCAAGGCCTGCTGTTAATTTCACACTGGTGGGTGACCACAGGTGTGAGCAGTAATCCAGGTGGCTGAGGATGAATGTCCACTAGAGGACCATCATGGTTTCCTTATCTCTGGTTCTGAATGTTCTTAGAATCCATCCAGCAAGTCATCTGCGCTTTGTCGCCATCCTGGTAATGTGCACTTGGAAAGAGGTATCATCACCCATGTCAATACCCAGGTCCCCTCACTGACTTTAGGCTCTGGGATTGAAATTCCCTGTGGACCAGTGTACCCTGTAAGTTTCATATTCAGTTTTGGATGCTGGTAGCGTAGAGCTTGGAATTTTTCAGCATTAAACTGCATATTATTATCCTCAGCCCATCAGTAAATTGAGTCCAACTCCTGCTGCAGGTGTGCAACATCGCTGGGGTTCTGTATTTTCTGCGAGACTTTCGTATCATCTGTATAGCTTGCCAGAGTTGCTATCCGGGCATTTGAGGGCATATCTGAGAGGGCCACTATAAAAAGCAGTGGTCCCAAAACAGTGCCCTATGGAACACCGCTCACTATTTGTGTGTTCATAGAGGTGGCTCCGTTAGCCACTACTGCCTGACTCCTATCTTTCAGGAAGTCCTGTAACCATTCTCCAAGTTTTCCGGCTATGCCTAGGTCACGCAGTTTGTGGTATATCATACCATGATCCACCTTATCAAAAGCTTTTGCAAAATCAAGGTATATTACGTCCACATTTGATTTGTTGAGTAACTGCCTCAACACCCAGTCATAATGTTGTAAGAGCTGGGTCAGGCAGCTCCTACCTGGTCGAAAACCATGCTAGGTATCACTCAGCAAATTATTTTCTTCAAGGAATGCGATTAGTTTCCCTCTGACTATCCATTCATGACTTTGCTGATGAATTCATAGTTGGAGCATATGCAATTATGAGTGTTGCATAGCGACCTTTTCTTAATGGCAGCCTTAAAGACATTAAACGAGCTAAATGACCATATAGTTCAAGTTTTGAAGCCAGAGTGGTTTTGATAGCAAATCCCACTCCTGATTCTCTCTTATAGGTCTCCTCTCTACTGTTCCAAAAGAAAAGGTTTCCAGCAGATTTCTCTACAAAATTCCCCTTTCATGAATTCTTGTTTCAGCTAATGCTACAACATCCATATCATATCGCTGTAACTCTTTTGCAACAAGCAAAAATCTTCTCTCCGGACGAGATTTCAGACAATCATTGTCTAATAACGTGCAAACATTCCAACATCCTATATTCATAGGTTTCCATCTTAACTTGAATTTACTCACAGTTGCAGGATGACGACCAGATCCAGGCTGTGGTGCCCTGGGACACCTGCCAGGCCAGACCACAGAACAAAATATTCCAGACCCCTTTTTGCCATTTACTTCACTATCAATATGAACTTCCATTGTTTAAATGTGCCTTTTTAAGCTTTGGCCAACCATGTACATACAAGATGTCCATTTCTTTTACCACTCCAGCAATACCTGTGCTTGACATTTTTTAAAGATCATGCTTTGTAGTTCAGAGAGTGGGAATGGTTGCTGTGCAAAACTTTTTCTCCCGTGCCAGTGGCACGTAAAAAGCACCAACCAATCGTGGGCATTGCCAGCCTCGCCTGGCACCTGTGCCGGTGGCACGTAAAAAGCACCCACTACACTCACGGAGTGGTTGGCGATAGGAAGGGCATCCAGCTGTAGAAACACTGCCAGATCAGACTGGCGCACCCTAACCCTAACCCTTCCCAGACCCCGGTCGAACCGTCCAACCCATGCTAGCATGGAAAACGGACATTAAACAATGATGATGATGATATATATATACATATATACATACATATATATACATACATATACATATATACATACATATACATACATATATACACATACATATATATATATACATAAATATACACACATACATATATATACATACATATACATACATATATATACATACATACATATATATATGGTGGACTCACCCATCAAAGAGGATGAATGAGCATTCAGCTTTTGCTGAACAACTTCCACAAGCGAATTGTTTATAGTGGTCAAATGTTTGTGCCACACATTGACTTACACTCTCCATCAAATCAACATTGTCTGAACAGGTGCACTATGTACCACGCGTCAGGTGGCAAAGTGATCACAGAACAGAACAGAACAACATGAGATGAAGTGTTTTGCTCAAGAGAAACCACAATCACAAGGCCATGAGTTCAACAACCTAACAACTAGACCATGCACCCTCATATACATATGTGCATATATACATACATACATCATCATCATTTAGCGTCTGTTGTCCATGCTGGCATGGGTTGGGTGGTTTGACCAGGGCTGGTAAGCTGGAAGGCTGCACCAGACTCCAGTCTGTTTTGGCATGGTTTTCTATGGCTGGATGCCCTTCCTAATGCCAACCACTCTGAGAGTGTAACGGGTGCTTTTATGTGCCACTGACATGGGTTGCCAATTGCATGACAACAGTATCTGTCACAACTGCAATTTTACTTGGTTTGATGGATCTTCTCAAGCATGACATAATGCCAAAGGTCTTGGTCATTGCTTCCATGAGGCCCAACACTCCCTATTTATGTTATCAATGATGATGATATACATACATACATTTTTTTCTTAAAAAAATATATATCCATATGTATAGTACCGCCTGACTGGCCCTCGTGCCAGTGGCATGTAAAAGCACCGACTACACTCTCGGAGTAGTTGGCGTTAGGAAGGGCAACCAGCTATAGAAACTCTGTCAGATCAGATTTGGAGCCTGGTGCAGCCATCTGGCTCGCCAGTCCTCAGTCAAACCGTCCAACCCATGCCAGCATGGAAAGCGAACGTTGATGATGATGATGTATATATGTATGTATAACAAAGGATGGATAATTGTTGGCTTGTTACAGCTGTTTCTTATGTAACTTTTAATAGAAGAATGAGAACATTATAAAAGACCGTAATCATCAGATGAGAAATAATTTTACAAAATAAAAAATATCCAAGAATACAGCAAGAATATGTCTGTTGAGGCCAGCTATGAATGGGAGAATGAGCAACTATGTAGGCAGTTTAGGTTAAGAATGTAGTTGTTTAAAGTGTGTCATTTGATATCTAAGGTCAGTGACCTGGTTGAGAAGGAGTTTGCTAGACTAGATCAGGGGTAGACTGGAGTGGGTTGTAGGAGCAAATTTATTATGGTAAGCTATGGGTTGTGTTAAGTAAGGAGGGGTCATAAAAACAATTAAGGATAAAGGAAAAATGAGAAGATAAATAAATCAAATGTAAAGGTGAAAGAAAAATAAAAAATAAAAATAAAGGCATATGAGCTGATCAGATATAGAGTTGGGGTTGGGAGTCTCTTGCTAATGGTATATGACCAGGGGAGGGGGATACAGGAACAGAAATTTAGGGGTATTTAGTGGATACTGGTTGAAATTGGGAGTGAATGTGGGGAAGAGTACAGAGGCTATCAAATAATAAGATCAAACTTATGGAATTAAAGTTTTGGTAAAGTAGAGTGTTAGCTATCAATAAGGAGTTTAAAAAATTAAAATTAAAAAATTAAAACTTCAAAGCATGATGGGGTTATATAATGAAATACACCTAGTACGGGGTTAGTGTAAATTGCAGATCAGAATCAGGAAGGCCAGCAACAGGGAATAGTCTAATGATTAGCTATGGAATGTTAAACAGGTGGCGATGATATCAAAATTGGATGGTGTAATCATCTTTGTGTAAATCAGTTGAAGCAACTGAAGACAATAGTTGTGGGTAAGAGGTTTGGATAGTATGTTCTATCTATTATATAGCAAGGGCTGCTCAAAAAACTGTATGTTGGTGTAAGGAGTAGATAAGTAGCAGAAATGGAAACGAATTGTCTAGGGTGTGCAGGCTGCTACTAAAAGTTAAGTATTACTGTCATTGCTATTGCATAATACCGGGTACATCACAGACAGAATAATTAGTTCCTTCAATATAGCACACTAAGCAAGTATAGTAAGAGTGGAGAAGATATGGAAAGGGAAAATGAGACTAGGAAGGCTCAGAAACGAATGGGTAGATTGATAGGTTAAGGGTCAGTGAAAGAAGGAGTAAATTGGATTGAACCGAGGTTGGGAGCTTTTACAGAGATTGTTTAATGTCCTTAAATTATTTGAACTTGCTGTATAGCCTTGTGTATACATGAAAGATGAAGGTCTAATTTATTATTTAGTAGATTTTCACTATTAGATCTTAAAATTTCAAATGGCTCCATGCATCAAAGTCGGAATCTGTATCTACTGTTTAAGTATGGTTTAGTGATCCTAATGATGTCCCAACTTAAATCAAATTTAACATTGTTGTCTTTGAGCTCCCGAATCTTCATGGCTAGAGACATCCTGCCAGCCCTGTGTCTTAATTTAAAAGAAGAATAGTGGTTATGTAAATGCCCCTTGAGATTTAAGGAGTAACCGATATCGGTATAAACCACATTTTCTGCTAAAGCGGGCAAGGTGCTTTGCCTTAACAAATACACCCAATATTTTCTAATACTTGAAATTTATTGTTATTGGTATGTGATCTAACATTATTATTGTAAATTGATATATGAATATATAGTTTCACAGTTAAGTGGAATATCACAAATTTACCTTGAACTATATATTATGTTCCCCTAATGTCTAATAATTTCACTCCCATCTCCCTCTTTCTTCAACCGTACTCCCACTCTTAAATATTCGCTTCCTTTTCTTCTTCTGACAATTTTAATTCTTAAAATTTTTCTTTTCCTTTTTTTCTTTCTCTATTCTGTTTAAATGTATATACTTGGGTGGTACAACAATATATTTATTTATTTTCAAGCGTGATTGTTACCAGCGTCGCCTTACTGGCACTCGAGCCCCGTGCTAGTAGGATATTAAGAGCACCATCCGAGCGTGATCGTTGCCAGAGCGGCTATCTGGCCTCCGTGCCGGTGGCACGTAAAAGACACCATTCAAACATGATCGTTACCAGCATCACCTTACTGGCACCTGTGCCAGTGGCATGTGTAAAAAGATTCGAGTGAGGTCGTTGCCAGTACCGCCTGACTGGCCCCATGCCGGTGGCATGTAAAAGCACCCACTACACTCTCGGAGTGGTTGGCGTTAGGAAGGGCATCCAGCTGAAGAAACTCTGCCAGATCAAGATTGAAGCCTAGTGCAGTATACTGGTTCGCCAGCCTTCAGTCATTCGTCCAACCCATACTAGCATGGAAAGCGGATGTTAAACGATGATGATGATGACATAGTAAATGACCCCAGCTTAATGTTCACAAGCTTCCTCTTGTCAGCTTCAATCTAACCAAACTTCCACCCCCCTCTTCTTTTCTTTATTCTTAACAACTTTAGACAGAAGCCTACTCCCATATTTTCTTTCTTTATATGTATGTTTTTCTATTTGGTTTTATCACTGTTTTTTCTAGCTTCACCACTCATTTAAATCCCATCCCCTGCAAGTCAATTCGGGACCCTTCACAACAATGTTAACTCCATTTTAACTAAGGTAGCTTTGGCCTGATGAGTGTAGCTAGTGGAGTCCCCTACATAGCGTAATTACTATTTCCGAGCTTCTTCTAACTAGGAAACATATGTAGCTTGGATTTTACTTGCTCCATTCCCTCAATTTGGATTTTTATTTGCATTCATAGCAACCTTACATACTATGAACTATAAAATAACGTTTTTTTCAGCTGGGAAAAACCTACAATGAACTGCTTGAACTTTACAAGCTTCCTACTACTAGATTATTGGATCTTAAAATTACATATCATTATATACATATATATATATATATATTATATATATATATAATATATATATATATATATATATATATGTATATATATATATATATATATATATATTATATATATATATATACACATATATACATACATACACATGATAGTAACTAGATGCAACAGTTTGGTAAGAAGTTTGCTTTTCAACCACATAGTCTCAGTTCAATCCCATTACGTGGTACACTGGGCAAGAGTCTTCTACTATGACCCCTGGACGACCAAAGCCTTGCGAGTAGATTTTGTGGATAGAAACTGAAAGAAGCATGTCATATATTTAAATATGCATGTATATTTGTGTGTGTATATTTGTGTGTCACCCTGTCTTGAATGCTGTAAGCAAGTGTCACTGTCATATAAGCAGTATTGTTCATTCTAAATATTCTATGTAAACATATCTGGTCATGGGGAAATATTACTTTGCCTGGAAACAGATGAGGGAAAATCTGATTCAAATAACACTATCTGGTATGATGATAACTTTAATAAACACAAGGCACACCTAGCCAATCCACAGTTGATATGAAAATGCAATGTCAGCAAAATAACATATTTTTTTAGTAAATATTGAATAAAGAGATAACAACAATATAATTAACTTACTTAGTCCACAATGTCCCAATGAATCTTCACTTGCTAATAAAATCTCTGGACAATCAACAATTTCTTCCACAGACACTTCTGGAACATCTCCAGCATTACACAAGCTTAACTCAAGTATTGGAACCACTTCTTTATCACTTTCAGCTGAGTCAACCCTTTCTTTATTGTCGATGTTGTTGTTATTGTTACATTCATCAGCATCCAGACGCTGATGAAAAGTTTCGATTCCACGTTTTTTACCAAAAATAGTTGTGTAGCAATGGTCAAGATAGGGCTGTGTCCTGTTTAATAGATCCACAATAAAAAGTTCATTTTCTTCAATTCTTTTTGCAGCATCTTTGGGAAGTGGATCCTCATCTATATGGGGAAATGAAGTTCTGTTGTTCTCCTCTTCAGCTGGGACATCCATCTTGTTTGGAGACTTCAAAAGTGGGGTAACAGCATTTGGTTTGTTGCACTTGGGTGGATTTTTATTCTTTAATTGTTTCCTAGGATACGATTGTTTCTGGGTGGTAGTTCTTTGAGAACAGGAACCATTTTGGTTGGGTACAGCACTCTTTTCAGCTGAGACTTTACGTTTCTTCCAAGATCTAGTACACCTTGGTAAGATCTGTGCTTGATCAATGTCACAAATATTTGGATTCTCAACTGGAACTTTGTTCTCACAATGGGTTTCTTTGGAAGCCTTTAAACTGGTGAATGTTTTCCGCAATGGCCGTGTCCTCTGTTGATTATTTCGATTTAGAGGGCTACTATTTACACACACTGATTTTCTTTTCTTCATTTTATCCATTTCTAGAATAGATGATAGAGAATATGTATATATAATGTTTGTTTTTATGTCGAATTGTAATAAAAATAATTTAACATTAAACCAAGGAATTACTGAATACTTTTGGCAGAGAACATGCTTATTTAACTATTAGAAGAAAAGAACTAACAGGCCCAAACTCCAGAGTCACTGTCACTCCTCTTCTTGTAAAAGTTGTGTGTATGTGCGTGTGTGTGTGTGCGCGCACGCATGTGCATGATAAAACAATTTTTCTAAAACTAGCTGTGAAAATAAGGCCTCTGGGTAGTAAATTTAAATATTGGAAGTTGCATTTACTTTAATTAAAATAAGAGATTAAAAGGATTTCAATATTTTGCAAACTACTTTTGGCTAAAATTGTTTTAATAGTTACAAATTTTAATAATATTCTAATTACCTTAATTCCTCAATTACAAGTTCTAATTAAAGAGATTTATAATGATATCTCATACAGTCTCCCTAAATATCTATATACTATTACCCTACCCTATTTGCTACAAGACCCCTACAAAGCCGAACTTGCATCTTTTTATCCAGCCCTCATTGGGTCAATGACATCAACACATACCATCACTTCCCCATCTTCATTATTACTATACATTTTTCATATGTCACCCTTACTCAATACCTAAATGTACAAAAGAAATCCCTTTCTCTGCATTAATGGTCTCAACTAATAAAAACAATATATGTTACCTGATAGTCTCCGTTGTCGAACATGGACTGGTTCAGCAGTGAAAATAAATCTATACTTCCTTTCAGTATCTGCAGTAGAAAATGATTGAAATAAATTAAACCACACACACCGTAACTTTTTATCTGTTTAGACAAACAATGGTGTAATGAACACCTTTACTTCTGCCAATTCATAATAATCATATTATCTCTCTTACACATAACCAACAAAGTTGGTTTTATTTCTTAAACTGACAAATGGATCATATTTAATCTGTTCCTCAGTAGTGCTTGTAAATGTGCAACTGTCCCAGTTTCAACTTTATTATCATACAACAATAAACTTCTAATAAATACATCAAATTAGTTAGTTCCCATAATACCATAGACAATATTCCATTGATGTCTTCACCTTGGAACCAATTAGGTGAATTAAGTATCAGATATACAAAGCATCTTATAGGTGCACACAAATTTTAAGTGTTTTCATTAGAAGTAAATAAATATTTTACTGCCAAAGAAAACAAACTGTTTAAGGATCCAAGACCATGGAATATTGTAATCATTTTAGAAAGTTTCATTTCTGATTGGTTAATGCAACACTTGACCATTTTCACTGAATGCCAAATAAATTCTTAATCCTTTTTTCTACATGCTCTTTATATACAGCAACAAAACAAACCTTTATCTTTGTATATTAATCGTTAGCTATTCTTTTTTTTAATTACTAAACTCTCCTTTGCAATTTCAAATTTTTCATGTAGATGCTGACTTTCAAAAACAACATCAGCCCCTATATGATCAGATTTCAGTCATTGGAATGGTAAGCTAGAGACAGTTAGTATTGGCTTGAATTTGGACATTATTTTAAATCCCATCTTTGATGATTCTTTTTGTTGGAGTAATTATCGCTTTCCCTGCTGTAGAAGAAAGAGTGGGACTTGATAGTTGCCCAGTGGTAAAGTTATGCTCTAAACTATTGTTTGTAAGGTCTGAACTTGTGGTCATGTTGTTAGTAGCCCACTACAAAACAAAACAGAAAACACATCTAAACATACATGTTGGTACACATAGACACACATGTGTACAAACTAACACAGCAATAGAACAGACTCAAGATATACACATACAGATAGACACAAATATAATACAGCATACCATTAGCTTCGTCCAAAAGTTGTTGAATATGATCAGCCAAATGTTGTCTAATCTGCAGCTTTGCTTTGGCCTCATTACCGAAACTGGTAAACTTCTCACAGCACTTGTCTGGTATTAAGAAACATTGGTAAGTAAAGTTCCTTGTCATTTCATTGCATGTCATCTCAGAGAAGAAATTAAGCAAAGATTTTTCAGACAACATTTGGATCTGCTCAAGGTTTAATATATCAAGGCACTGGATGCTGCGTTTTGACATCTAAAAGTAGGACATAAATAAAAAAAGTAAAACAAAACATGTTCTAACCGAAAAATACCAAATTTGCTTGGATACCGAGTTTAAAGTTTGGAACTGTCAATGGTACAAAGAAGAGTTATTAGCAGTAAAACAAACATATAAACCAATGTATTAGCAACGTTGAAAAATTAAATACAGATAGCATATAAAGCCTGTGTATGTTACAGGAACTAGATACAAGGCACAGAAGTGAAGTTGTGCCTTCAATGACACTAACAGTGGAGACTGTTGCAACAATTTATAAACATGGACCAACACTTTAATGGACACAATACAGAAGGTATATGTCACTAAGTATGTCAAGATACCAGATGGAATGTGGTTACAAATCTCAGAAGCTAGGATTCAAGAACCAATTTCTCTTTGAAGTTTAATACTGAAAATGTTTTTTAACTGATAATATAAGACACTGAAAAATTACTGGATGTTGCATTTGTTCATACAGATCAATGGTCTAAACTTTGTCAAAGGTATTGTATTCTGCAGGAAAGTATTATATAGATTTCAATTGAGGAGGAGAAGGAGGTGGGTAGCAGCAGCAGTAGTAGTTAGAATACACAATTCCAAATGTTGTAGCAAGTATAGGCTATGTGGGTATGTTCACTTTGTAACTCTGTGGATTTGGGTTCAATTCCACAGCATGGCACTTTGGGCAAGTGTCTTCTAATATTGCCTTGGATTGACTGTTTTCTAAGTGAAATTTGGTAGATGAAAATTGTGTGGACTACTGCATTAGCAAAATAAACTGATAAATAGACATCAAACAAAAATACTTTGGGGTTTTTCTTCAGCAGGATTTGCACAAACACTCCACTTTCAGGCTCACCAGTGAAAATATAGTCAGAAACTGATTGATCCATTGGAAGCCTTTACTTTGATTTACAAAATCATCATCATCATCATTATCATTGTTTAACGTCTGCTTTCCATGCTAGCATGGGTTGGACGATTTTGACTGAGGGCTGGCGAACCAGATGGCTGCACCAGGCTCCAATCTTGATTTGGCAGAGTTTCTACAGCTGGATGCCCTTCCTAACACCAACCACTCCGAGAGTGTAGTGGGTGCTTTTTACGTGCCACCGGTACGGGGGCCAGTCAGGCTGTACTGGCAACGACCTCGCTTGAATCTTTTTACAAATGCCACCAGCACCGGTGCCAGTAAGGCGACGTTGGTAACGATCACGCACGAATGGTGCCCTTTTACGTACCACTGGCACAGAAGCCAGTTGGCTGCTCTGTCAACGATCACGCTTGGATGGTGCTCTTGGCACCCTACTAGCACGGGCACAAGTGCACAAGTGCCAGTAAGGCAACGCTGGGAACGATCACACTCGAATGGTGCCTTCAAAGTAAAAAAATATAAAATATATTTCAGACCCTTAGGGAAATATCTTGATGTATTGAAATATCCCTATCTTTGAGGTGCTGGATGACACTCATGTTATAAAAAAAAACCAGAAATCTCACCAGAATACATATACAAAAGACACCCAAACTATGCAGCAAATATAAAATACATGAAAATAAATTAATAAAAACCTTTTTAGTTGCAATTTTTGATTGAAGCTTTTCACTATTCTGCAAAGTATCTGCAGCAACTTGAGCTAAAACATCTAAAGACATGTATGTTGTCTGTTCAATAACTGATCCATTCATCCTTTCATCTATTCTTTCAGTATTACATGGTTCATAGATTCCTGGAATGAAAAATAAACATTAGTAATTTATGAAATAGCATTTATCCTATCAAATGTAATTTATTCAAAACACATAAATAAAAAAAAAAATCACAAAATCAGAGTTAACTAACTGAAATTTATAAATATTCATTACATAAAAATAATTTTTGCTTGCGTGCAGGTAGTATACACAACTCCCAAATCAATAAATGTTAATTAGCTCAGCTAGACCAATAGGGCATGGCAATATTTTGATGTAATATGGGTTACTCCAAAATAGGGTTTAAGTAAACAACATCTGAATAAAACTTGCAATATACTTTTAATTAAAATTTCTTGTTAACATGCCTGTGTCAATCATCATCATCTAATGTCCACTTTCCATGCTAGCATGGGTTGGACAGTTTGACCCAGTTGTGTGATTAAGCGGTTTGCTTCACAACCATATGGTTTGGGGTTCAGCCCTTCTGCATGGCACCTTGGGAAAGTATCTTTTATAGTTCCAAGCAAGAACAAAGCCTTGTGAGTGGATTTGGTAGACAGAATCTGTAAAGCAGCCCATTAAGTGTGCTTGGATGTGCGGGCCCACAGTAGGCAGGCTTTTCTCCCATGCATTCTCTACATTTAACAACCTTTCATGGTGACAGGTGTGACTGTGTGGTAAGAAGTTTGCTTCCTAACCACATGATTCCAATTTCAGTCCCAATGCATGGCACCTTGGGTGAGTGTCTTCTACCAAAGCCTAGTGAGTGGACTTGGTAGACAGAGACTGAAAGAGATATATGCATGGGGGTACTTGTCCCCGACCACCACTTGGCAACCAGTGTTGGTGCATCTAAATCTCTGTAACTTAGCAGTTCAGCAAAAGAGATCAACAGTATAAGCACAAGGCTAATAACAAAAAAAATAAGTCCTGGGGTCAATTCATTTGACTAAAATTGTTGAAGGCAATGCCCCAGTATGGACGCAGTCTAATGACTGAAACATAATATATATATGTATATATATATATATATATATAAGAAAACTTCTTTGCTGTCACTCTGTTTACTTTTTTTCAAAGATGACAGCAAAAAAGTTTTCTATTATATAAGTTGGCAATTGTTGATCGTGAAACCAGTACTTATTTAATTTGTAATGATATAATATGTTCCTAACATCACCATAAATTTTTTTATACAAGCTTTCTGTGACTTTTACATTTCTTTTCTTTCTTATATACCTATCCCATGTGTATACAGAACTTTTTATTCTTCACTCATCATCATCATTGTTTAACGTCCGCTTTCTATGCTAGCATGGGTTGGATGATTTGACTGAGGACTGGCGAACCAGATGGCTGAACCAAGCTCCAATCTGATCTGGCAGAGTTTCTACAGCTGGATGCCCTTCCTAATACAAACCACTCCAAGAATGTAGTAGGTGCTTCTACATGCCACTGGCACGAGGGCCAATCAGGCAGTACTGGCAACGGTCATGCTCAAATGGTGGTTTTTTACATGCCACCGGCACAGGAGCCAGTCAAGAGGCACTGGCAACAACCTCGCTCAAATATTTTTTCATGTGCCAGTAAGGCGACGGTAGTAACAATCACACGCGAATGGTGCTTTTTACATGCCACCAGTATGGAAGCCAGGCAGCTGCTCTGGCAATTATCACGTTTGGATGGTGCTCTTAGCGCTGCACTAGCACAGATGCCAGTCATCAAATTTGATTTCGATCTCCCTTGCCTCAACAGGTCTTCGCAAGCAGAGTTTAGTGTTCAATGAAGGAAAGGTATGCATAAGTGGGCTCACTTGGCTTGCTGGATCTTAACAAGCACAGCATATTTCCAAAAGTCTCGGTCACCAGTCATTACCTCGGTGAGGACTAATGTTTGAAGGTTGTGCATACTGGCTTCATTCCTTGCAATCTTACGCACGTCCTCAGCAGTCACAGAGCACGTTTCACTGCTATGTAGCATGGCTGTTCATAAACATGCATCATACAGTCTACCTTTTACTCTGAGCGAGAGGCCCTTTGTCACCAGCAGAGGTAAGAGCTCTCTGAACTTTGCCCAGGCTATTCTTATTCTAGCAGCTACACTTTCAGCACACCCTCCCCCACTACTGACTTGGTCACCTAGGTAATGGAAGCTATCAACTACTTCTAGTTTTTCTCCCTGGAATGTGGCAGAAGTTGTTCTCTGCACATTTTCAGTGTTTATTGCTCCTGAGCATCAGCCACAGACAAAAACTATCTTCCCAGTTAGCCTTCCTTTGATATTGCTGCACCTCTTATGTGTCCATAGCTTACACTGGGTACATCTTCTAGAGTTTCTACCTATGCCTTTTCTACAGATCGAGCAGGGCCATCTACCTGAAGGCATTTGTGATTTGTCTACCTTTCTACTTATTAGGACTTTGGTTTTAGCTAGGTTGACTCTAAGGCTCTTTGATTCTAATCTTTGTTTCCATACTTGAAACGTCTCTAGTTCTGATAGTGACTCAGCAATTATAGCAAGGTCTTCAGCATAGAGGAGCTCCCAGGGGCATCCTGTCTTGAATTCCTCTGTTATTTCCTGGGGGACTATGATAAATAGGAGGGGTCTGAGGACTGAAACTTGGCGGACTCCTACCTCTATCCGGAATTCTTCACTGTACTCGTTGCCAACCCTCACCTTACTGACAACGTCCCAGTACATGGCTTGCACAGCCCTCACTAACCATTCATCTATCCCTAGTTTCCTCATTGACTACCAGATAAGGGATCGGGGGACCCTGTCAAAGGCTTTCTCCATGTCAACGAAAGCCAGGTACAGAGGTCTGTCTTTGACCAGGCATTTCTCCTGCAGCTGTCTTACCAGAAATATAGCACCAGTGGTGCTTTTCCTTGGCATGAACCCAAACTGCATCTCATCTAAACTGACTCTCTCCTTAATTAGTTGGGCTATGACCCTCACAGTGACCTTCATTACCTGATCCAACAACTTGATACCTCTGTAATTATTTGTATCTAAGGCGTCACCTTTACCTTTGTAGCAGTTGACTATAGTACTGCTACACCAGTCATTGGGTATGACTCCTTCATGTATCACCTGGTTAACTATACAAATGACTAGGCTATAGCCAACACCACCAGATATTTTGAACATCTCTGCAGTGATTCCTGATAGGCCGGAGGCTTTCTCTGTCTTCATACTCTTAATTGCTTTATCTATGAAGGTACTATCAATTCGGATAGCTGGTCCCTCTGCTGGGTCAACATTTGGCAGACTCTCTTTCTCCCATTCAATTTCTTTATTCAGCAACCTTTCATAGAGGCGTCTCCAAATCTCTCACTTTGCAGCCTCGTTTAGTGCAAGTGAACCATCATCCATGCGGGCACATTTCTCTCCTACGACATCACGATTCTCTCTCACACACTGCCTTGCAACACGAAATACCTCAAGTCTTTGGTCCTCATGGTGCAGAACATTGGCAAATTTATTCTTATCTGCTTCTCCTCTGGCTAAATAAACCCGTCTCCTAGCCTCCCTTCTGGCAGTCTGATACAATTCCCTGCTATCGCCGTTCTTCCAGTCCTTCCAAGTCTGTTTCTTTTCTCTAATAGCCCTGTCAACAACATTGTTGCACGACTACATTATTTTGGGTGGAGAGGGGACTTTGCACTATCCACAGATCTGGCCAGTGGCCCTCAGCAGGTTGTCCTGTAGAAACCTCCAGTTGTCTTCCACATCATGCAAAGCTATATTCCGTTCTATTTCATCAAAGGCTTCGAATAATACATATATATATGTATGTACATATATATATATGTTGGACATAAGAAGCATTGGATGCGGTGTGCAGGAGAGACGTTTGTGTTGGATGGCCATGTACTACGGATGGATGAGGAGAGATGTGTGAAGAAGTGCAGCTCCCAAACTGTTGAAGAAATCCGGGGTATCAGTAGACCCAGGAAGACATGGGATGAGGTGGTCAAGCATGACCTTCGTACGTTGGGCCTCACAGAGGCTATGATGAAAGACCGAGACCTCTGGAGATATGCTGTGACTTCGAAGACCCGACAAATGAAGTGAGTTTATGGCTCACAGACGGCCTGCTACTAACCTTGGTTCGTAGGGCGACCTGCTGTGTTTGAGGAGACCTATTGAGTCCAGTACATTAACATCAAAATAAAAATCAAATAGATATTGTAGTTGTGATACCCATGCCGGTGGCACGTTGGGCCTCACAGAGGCAATGACGAAAGACTGACAACTCTGAGATATGATGTGACTAGGAAGACCCAACAAATGATGTGAGTTCATGGCTCACAGGACAGCCTGCTGTGCTAACCTTGGATCGTAGAGTGACCTGCTGTTCTTGAGGAGACTTATTGAGTCAACTACATCAACACCAACATCAAAATAAAAATCAAATGGAAATTGTAGATAAGATACCTGTGACGCTGGCATGTAAAAACACCTTCCGAACATGGTCAATGCCAGCGCTGTCTGACTGGCGTCTCTGTCGGTGACACGTAAAAAGCACCAACCAATCGTGGCCGTTTGCCAGCCTCCTCTGGCCCCTGTGCCAGTGGTACATAAAAAGCACCCACTACGCTCACAGAGTGGTTGGCGTTAGGAAGGGCATCAAGCTGTAGAAACACTGCCAGATCAGACTGGGGCCTAGCGCAGTCTCCTGGCTTTCCAGCCCACAGTCGAACCATCCAACCCAAGCTAGCATGGAAAACGGACATCAAACGATGATGATGATGACACAGCATTACATCATATTTCCCCATACAAAATGAACAACTTTGTCCATGGTCAATAAGGTGTGCATGTATTGGTGCAGCCAAACTTGCACACATACACACACACAAGTATATCATCATACTCATCATCTCCTATCATCTATTTTCCATACTGGCAAGGGTTGGACAGTCTGACAGGATCCTGTGAGCTGTAGGGGACAATGAACTCCATTGTCAGCTTTGACATGGTTTCTACAGCCGGATGACTTCCCTAACACTAACCACTTTGTAATGTACCTTTTTTTGGTTCCACCAGCAGTTGTGACGTTGCCAACTGACATGCAAAACGGAAAAAGAACAGGAATAAAACCCCCTCAACTAAGTGGGGTAGTATCTGGAAGGGGTAGCAGCTTTATGCCAGATGTTGAGAGGCTTATGTCTGATAGATGGACAAGGACAAGTGTCTTGCTAGAGATGAGAAACATGATTGCTCTACATTATATAAAGGTGGGTGGGTGGGAACAGCTGGGAAGAAGATAACAATGGTGGTAATGAGACACCAAAGCAAACTCTCAATGTACAAGAAAGTGAGCATAAGAGAGGACATGGACAGCTGATCAGAGGCAGGACAGTAAGTGAGGTGAGATGAAGACAGAGGTAAATATAGTGAGTGATGAACAAAGGTGGAAGAGCGATTGATGGGAATACCAGTATGGTGAATGGGTAAGGTGAGTGAGACAGAAGTGTGGCTCAGGAAAGAGAATAGAGTAGAAGGTAAGGGGAAGATGTGCAAGGTGGAGAAGCTGTGGGGAAGATGATATAGAGCTACCTAAGGGTGGCAGATATGAGAGAGCATTCCGATTGAAAGCAAACACGTGAGATATTGAAATGGAGAGAGAGAGAGAACTGAAGCACAGGAAGGTGATAAGTGAAAATAGTGGGGAAATGGAGGTTAATGAGAATGAAAGTTAGAATTGGTCCCAGGGAGGAGAGGTGACTAGTAATGCAAAGAATATGGAGGTAGGAGAGAAATATGTGCCAATAGAGTAGTGCCATAAATAGAGGAGGAATTAAGGGATGAGTGCTAAGCAAATGAATGCTTAACGGAATAGAAATGGAGGAGGGGCAAGTCCTTTGCCCTTGGTTACAAGGATACTGCTATACCAGTTATTGTGTATGACTTGACTAATTATCCTGGTGGTAATTGTGAAACCCATTTCGTGTGATATTTTGAGCATTTCTTCAACTATCCCTGTTGGGCCCTCAGCTTTCCCTCTCTTGTTTTATTTATTGCAATGCTGTCAACATCTACCTGTCTATCCATCTACACAGACATACATACATGTATGTTACAGGTATCTAGGGGTGGATGAAAACATATCTTACAATGGCACCTGTAACAAAACACATGTCACTAAAGAGTATTACAGCCGAATAAAGAAAATTTGAACCTCAGAAACTCTGCATTCAATAAAACAGTAGCCCACAATGCGTTTGCAGTGCCAGTACCAACATTTGGGCTGCTTGATTAGACGCTTGATGAGGTCCAAGCCATTGATGTGAAAATTCGAAAAATACTAACAAGCACACATAATTTCCACATAAACAGTGACATAGACTTCCTCTACCTAAAACAAAAACAAGGCGGTAGAAGCTTAACATTGATCCAAAATACCTTTGAATGTCGCATTATATTCCTTTGGCAACATCTTTTAAACACCAAGTGTCAAAGTGTATCCCTTGACCAAGTTTGCATACATGAGGTTGATAACATCACGAGACTTGGAAAGCAGCTCCTTGTGCAACACTCTGTGTCTTATAATCTAGAATACATGCCCAAAGAAGTCGCACAAATCTACAGCAATGTATCATTAGATGAAACGATGAACCTATATGAGAAGACTATTCTTGGATATGTTAGTAGAAAGCTCAGAGATGAGAGTAACATTGATCATCAAAGCAGTTTATCATAGACCAATAGCCAGATTGCTACCTCCCACTTTGAAGGATATGGGTTTGCAGTCCAGGAATAGGAGATGTAAATCAAGTACCTGAGGCACAAAAGGGTGAGAGATGCAGGAAGAGCTGTAAAATGTGACAACTGATGCAGACTTTGTAGAGTTCACACTGAAGATATCACTGAAAATCACTGAAAAAGAGAACACCTATGCTGAACTATTGAGGAATCTACAGCTATTCTATCCAGATTACAAGTTCAGGTTTAAACCTGTAATTATTGGGGTACTAGGATATGTAACACACTGCCTAAATACCAATCTTGAGAAATTAGGCTTCTCAAAACTAGAAAGGAGAAAGCTGATTTGAAGACTACAAATCCAATCCATCACTGGAACTGTAAAAGTCTGTAAAACTTTCCAGAAGTATATCATCTGGTGAAGTGTATGCAGGTTGCCAAATATACATGTGAGCATTCTTTTCAGATGCAGAATATTGCTATCCCCCATCTCCATGTCTCCTCAGCCCATACCTTCCACACCCTCAGAGTTGGTATATTTAATGTGGGCACATTGAAAGATAGGTCTGGTGAGATTGTTGAGATGCTTGAATGGAGGCATGTAGATTTGTGCTGCATCAAAGAGGTAAGGTGGAGAGGAGGTTCTGCTAGGTTATTCACAGGCAAAGAACATAGGTATAGGATTTTCTGGGTAGGAAACAGTGATGGGGTGGGGGCGTGGGCATACTCCTTGCTGAGAAATGGGTTGATAAGGTAATCGAGGTAGTCCAGAGTCTGTGATAGAATACTTAAGATTAGACTAGTGCTGCAACATGGAACAGCAACCATTATCTCAGCCAGGTCTACCTGATGAACAGAAAGACCAATTTTATGACACCCTCTTGCAGACTACCCTGTCGACGAATGACAGGGACCTTCTCTTTGTGACTGGCGACTTCAATGAGTATGTTGGACATCAGGGAGCTTCCATGGTGTACATGGTGACAATGAATTTGGTTCCTGCAATGAAGAAGGAACCAGGCTGCTGGAGTTCTGTGATGCAAATGATCTTATGAACTGTAAAACTAACTTCAGGAAACCTTCCAGTTGCCTATTCATCTACTAGTCTGGCAAGCACACTAGTCAGATTGTCTAAATTCTCACCAGAAAAAAAGGAAAGATGGCTGCTTATAAATGCCAAAACTTTCCCAGGTGAAGAATGCGCCCCACAACATGGGTTAGTTGTTAGCGACTTCAGGAGCAGGGCTAAATGGCTGCTCAGAAGACAACCAGTGTGGGAAAGAAAGGTCTGGAAGCTTAAAGATCCTGATTGGACAGAGATTTAGAAATGTTTTACTTGAGGCACTTGACGAAAAAGAGGAGGATATAGCATCACATAATGTGGAGGACAACTGAAGGTTTCTACAGGACAACCTGTTGAGGGCTACTGACCAGATCTGTGGCTGGTGCAAAGTCCCCTCTTGACCTAATTGTGACAGGGTGGTGGGAACAATGTAGTTGACAGAGCCATTGGAGAAAAGAAACAGAACTGGAAGTGTGGTGGTAGCAGGGAACTGTTTCAGATCACCAGAAGGGAAACTAGGAGACATGTTTACTTAGCCAGAGGGGAAGTAGATAAGAAAAAATTTGCCAATGTTCTACATCGTGAGGACCAGAGACTTGAAGTTTTTTGAATTGCAAGTCAGTGTGTGATGTCATAGGAGAGAAAAGTGTCCGTATGGATGATGGCTCACTTGCATTTAATGATGCTGCAAAGACAGAGACTTGGAGACACCACTATGGAATGTTACTAAATGAAGAGAATGAATGGGAGAAAGGAAGTCTCCAACCCTTGCCAGCATAGACAACGGATGTTAAATGATGATGATGATTACAATGCTGATGCATATACATTAGGTGTAATATTGAAGTGAAACCAAATAGTGATATTTTGAAATCATTCAGGTGTTTGCATAATATATAATAGGAAATGCATCCAATATGTAAGACCTTTCTCAGTAAAAAGCACTCCAAAATATTTTAACTGAGCTTGGTCTTACATAATAGAAGCATTTCCTATATGTTACACAAACTTGAAATGTACATATTAAATGATTTCAAAATATCACTACCTCGTTTGACATCATTATTACGATGCCAATACAAACTAGCCAGTCTTGACCCCACTTATGCAGATAATCTACCAATTTGGAGTATTCTGTTATATTTAAATTGAATCAAAACTTCTGGTGCAATGATCTTCTTAGTGTAACACAATATATATGTATCATGATCATCGTTTAACATCTGCTTTCCATGCTGGCAGGGGCTGGACCGTTTGACATAGAGCTGGCTAGCTGGAAGATGTTCAGACTCCACTTGTTTGTTGTGGCATGGTTTCTACAGCTGGATGCCCTTCATAATTGCAACTACTTAAGAGTGTGCTGAGTGTTTTTATTTGCCACCAGCATGGGTACATTTATGCAGAACCAGCACAGGCGTTTTTTAAGTGGCACTGGCACCTGAAAAGACCAGCCTGTATGTGCGGAAGACAGTGATTTTATTTAGCCTGACGCGTCTTATCAAGTACAGTAAATAGCCACATCTAGTCACTTCCTCAGTGAGGTCCAGCATATGAAGATCCTTTTTCACCACTCCGTCCCACCCATTCCTGGGTCTACCCCTTCCACACTGAGGGAGAGGCCCTTAGTCACCAACAAAGGTAGAAGCTCTCTGAACTTTGCCCAGCCCATTCTTATTCTAGCAACTACATTTTCAGATCTCTTTCCACCACTGCTAACTTGGTCTCCTTGGAAACAGAAGCTGTCTACTACATCTAATGATCCCCATGAGTATTTGAGGAAATCTACTGTCTGCACATTTTTAGTCCTTATTGCACTTTTCCACACTCAACATTTTCCCACATGAAGACTATATTTTCCGTTAACCTTCCTGTGATACCTCTACACCTCTTATGTGTCCAAAGCTTACACTGGGTACAACTTATAGAGTTTCTACCAACACCCAACTTATATACTGAGCAGGGCCATCTCCCAGAAGGGACTTGTGATTTGTCTGTTTTCCTACTTACTAAAACTTTAGTTTTTGCTAAATTAACTCTAAAGCCCTTATATTCCAGACCTTGTTTCCACACCTGAAATTTTTTCTCTAGGTCAGCTATAAAAACAAGGGCATCAGCATAAAGGAGCTCCCAGGGACAGCCAGTCTTGAACTCTTCTTAAAGACTGGAGGACTAAAATAGACAAGAGGGGGCTGAGAACTGAGCCTTGGTGAACTACTACCTGTACACTGAATTCATTTAGTGGCCACAGCCTTAGGGCTGAAACATAGAAGAATAAAAGAATATATGCGTGTGTACACACACATACATGATGGCTGTCCGCTGAACACCGAGAAAGACCATCAGTGACCAATAAGAACACTGTACACTCAGACAAAATTATACTTACACTTGTGGATCTGCTGGTGACTAAGAAGCCAAGCTCTTGATAAACACATGTCCACAAATATTGTAGATTAAGCTTCCCCCATTCACTACAATGGCAGTGCGTTTTTGAGCAACTTGCTTAAATTCAGCATGTACAGTGTAGGTTTTTTTCAAAAATACCCGCTCCTTTCTTTACTTGTTTCTTCCATTGGTGGTGATGACAAGCATTGTTTTCCCTACTGATGTCCCATGTCTCACATATCTTTAATGAGAACTTTACACAATCCTTAAATCACGGTCTTCATTTTTGCTAAGGATACTTTCTACAAACAAATTTGCTATAAAGTATCTGGTTAGGGATTCATCTGATCACTCATCCAAACAAGGAGTTCAGTCCAACAGAAATGGTGCTTTTGCAGCATCACTCAGGCTGTCAGCTCCCTTTAAGACCTTGTCTGGAGTTTGCAACAACCAGCCAACATTCTGAATGTATCTCAGACATCTCTAATGGAGGTTTTTCAAAGACATTTACATGATGCCTGTAAAGAGTCCATATGAGTAAAGGAGCAACATCTGCACACATGTACATTACACAGCAACTTTTGTTCATTTTGTGATGCTATGCTGGGACCAGACATGAGACTTGAGAGCCCTGAAGGTATCAGTTGCCTTCAGAAGCTTTAAAGATATTTCATCATCCAAAGAACAAGAACAGCTGAGTGTGTTACTACAGTGGACAAGCTTGTCTATCACTTTCAGTACAACTAAGATGGTTTCACATTTTGCTCACAGCACTTCTCCTGTACCTGTCTCGCTGTAAAAATCATATGAATCAGTCTTCGTCTACCAGAACAAAAGCCACATTAGGATTCAGATAGGAAGTCGTTTGCAAGGTGTTTATTCAGACAGGTGAGAAGAATACTTGCCAACAGCTGACAGTAGAGCAGTAACTCTATGGTTACAATATACTCTGCCTCTCTTTCCTTTATTGAAAAGAAGGATAATTGCAGCTCTCTAACCCTTGGTGACCATAGCTTCGAGCAGTAATCTAAGCAGCTGAGGACAAATGTCCGCCAGAGGACCATCATGGTTTCCTGTTCTCTCATTATGAAAGTTGTAAGAATCCATTTGGCCAGCCTGCTGCATTTTATTGTCAAGTTAGTAATATGCACCTGGAAAGATGCATCATTACTCATGTCAATGCCCAGGTTGCACACCTATGTTGATTCAGGAATAGCAATACCTCCTGGCCAGGATATCCTGTCTGCATTTCATTCAGTTTCAAGTACTGGTAGTGCATGGCTTCAAATTTCCCAGCATTAAACTGCATGTTATTATCCTCAGCCTACCTGTATATTGTCTCCAACTTGTGTCACAAGTGCACAACATCTCCAGGGTTCTTTATTCTCTGAGAGGCTTTTGTATCATCTGCATAGCTAGCAAGAGTGGCTACATGAGCAGGTGAGGGCATGTCTGAGTGAGCTGAGTGAGCTACTATAAAAAGAAATGGATCTAAGACAATTCCTTGTGGGACATCACCCACTACTCGTGTTTCCTTAAAGGTGGTTCCACTGGCTACCACTGCCTGTCTTTTACCTTTTAAAAAGTCATGTAGTCACTCTCCGAGTTTTCTGACAATACTGAGATCATGCATCTTGTAACATATCAGACCATGGTTGACTTAATCAAAAGTGTTTCAAAGTCATGATATATCACATCCAAATTTGAGTTGCTGAGTGCTATAAAAACTGTCAGGCAGCTTGGAGTTCAGGAAATGCAATTACTTTCCTTTGGACATTTTACTCCATGACTTTACTGATGTGTGAGGCTAGACAGATAAGACTGTAGCTTTTAGCATCTGCTCTGCTTCCTCCTTTATGGATAGGACATATTATTCCCTCCTTTAACTTGCAGGGGAGCTTACCACTTGAAAGGAAATTCTGAAAGTATTTACATATAGATATGTGATGCATATGTGTGATAATGAGATGCACACACATACATATGTACATGCATACACACACATGTATATATACATGCATACACACATATATATATATATATATATATATATAGATATATATATATATATACATGCATACACACACATATATATATATATACATGCATACACAAATATATATGTATATACATATACATATGTACATATATATATACAAAAACACACACACACATATATATACATACACAAATGTACATAAGTATACATGCACATGTATATACATACACATATGGTATATGCATATATATATATACATACAGTATATACGCATATATATACATATACAGTATGTACACATATATATACATATACAGTATATATATATATATATACACATATATAAGTATACACACACACACGTGTATATATATATATATATATGCTTTATTAGACTGTACTAGGTATCTCAGTATTATCGTTCTAAAGATGCAACAGTCCGATAAACGTACAAACACTAAAATAGTTTAAGGAACATGGTTATACACACAAACAAGAATTTAAAAATACAAAACCTGGTGTGTGTGTATTATATATATATATAGTCGTGTATGTATCTCTCTCTCTCTCAATATATATATAGATATACACACACACGTGTGCTTGAATTTATATACACGCATAAATATTAATATAAATGTACTTTTCATACATATATATTTATAAGTAAAAATATAAAAATACGGACACATATAAATATCGATTCATCACATGTACACACATACACATGTATATATACATATATATATATATATATATGCACACGTGTTTTTACATATAGACAAATGAATGCATATGCATATTTCTATAAGTATATATACGCTTTGAAAAATATCTTTACCTATATATTCCATATACATACATAAGTATATAAATATATACACACACGTGTTTATACTCAATTCTATACATGTATAGACATACATATATATTACTTTTTTTTTTTTTTAATTAAATATAACACTTAATATCTAAAAAATGTATGCTTCTAGAAACGTCTGAATACGTTTTGTGACTGACAGAAATTAACGAACAGCTATATAAATGTATGGACATGTAAAAGTATAAATAATCGAGCCAGGGTCAATGGAATCTCAAACAAGACGAAAACTCAAAACAACTACAAAACTTATTCCAGTTCCCCGTAGCAGCCGACATAAACACATTGAAGCTATTAAATCTAGAAAATCATCAAATCTAGCTCAAATCGTTTCAGTAACTACCAAAGCCTGGTTCTGTATACTTTTCAATGAAATTCACCTTTGATTCCGGTCCCTCTTCTCGACTTTTTCCAAGGTTTTCCTTTCAGCTTTCCTGTCGCCATTTTTCTCACTTGTAATTTCGGCGTCTCGTCTGCTAAGCCTCGTTTTCGAAACCAGAAATAATCTCGTTACCAAAGTATTTTTATTTTACTGTTATTAAATTAGAAACTAGTTTTCTTCATCCACAACACACAAAACATTGTGGTACTACTAGCGAACAGTGGTCCCGGTGCGCGCGCTCGCATAGTCACGCATCCGCGCTAGCTAGTCATGACTAGTCGATCCTTACTTTGTGTTTTTGTGTGTGTTATTTACTTTGTTTAAAAAATTATTTACTCTGTATTTTTGTGTTTTATTTACTTTGTTTAACAAAAATTATTTACTTTGTGTAAAAAATTTATTCATTTTGTGTTTTATTTACTTTGCTAGGTAGTGATTGTAGAATCGACTACTTACGAGTAGCAAATACGGATGCGCGAATGCGCGTGTGCGCGCATTGGGACCACTGTTCGCTAGTAGTACCAAACAATGCACAGAAAGAAATCAGTGTTGGGTGGGGTTTTTTTTTTGTTTTTAAAGTATTTAGTAAATCCATTTCTTGCAAGAATATTTACAACCCTAGAAAAGAAAACGAAAAATAAAACGAAATAAAAATAATTTTTAAAACGTTACGACCGACCGACCAACCGACCGACCGGTACAACAAAGCAATATTTTTAACGATTAATATAGAGGGAAGGTAGACGGGATTACAGCTGTATACATACCATAGCTATATGTATATATATATATATATATATATATATATATATATATATATATATATATAATGTATATTTATTTATATTATTGACAAACACATACATGTAAATATATATATATTTTCAATATTTACTAAATTCTTTAACAATGCGTTTGGACGTCAGCGCGCGCCTATATGCCTAAAAACATCAGTATATATATATATATATATACACACACACGTATATATACAAATATATATATATATATATATTATATATATATATATATATATATTATATATATATATAATGAAATTATTGCATACACTTCTCAGATGCACCACAACTTGTCAAAAGTGCGTATAAAGTATATGCAGTAATGTACAACATATACTTTATATATATATATATTTACTAAATTCTTTAACAATGCATTATATATGTATATATATGTATGCGTGCGTGTGTGTGTACATATGTATGGATATAAACATGCATGCTTTAGCTTGTAAACAATAGAGAAATTAAAATCAATACAAGGGACGAGTGTATACACTTCTTGTAGTGCTGCGCTGAGATTACTTTTGGTAAATACTAAGAGTTTCGTGGCGATGATGACCATCGTCACTCGATTGGAGAACACCGCGAAACTCTGAGCGGGAATTATTACATTACACTATTATGACAGACACACATGTGTGTGTAGGTGTAAATGCATGTGTATGTATATGTATATGTGTGTGTGTGTGCGCGTGTATGTGAATACATGTGTATATATATGTGTGTGAGTGTATTTATGTACATATATTTACATATATGTATCTATTTATGAAAAAATATGTATGTATTTATATGTGCATGTGTGAATACATATATATATGTAAATATATATATATATATATAATCAGGTAAAGGTAATAAACTTCATTAAGGGATAACAAATCCAATGAAAATGCTGGTTAGTTACCAATCTATAAAAAGTTTAAGTATAAGGTAAACATATAAACCATGGTTCTAAATATTTGAATACATTGATAGACGGAAACTGAAAGAAGCCCGTTGTATATATGTATATATATATATATATATATATATATATATGTATGTATGTATATATGTATGTATGTATCTATGTGTGTATATGTTTGTGTGTTTGTTTCCCCCCACCCACCAACATCGCTTGACAACTGATGCTGGTGTGTTTACGTCCCTGTAACCTAGCGGTTCAGCAAAAGAAACCGATAGAATAAGTACTAGGCTTACAAAGAATAAGCCCTGGGTCGATTTGTTCAACTAAAAATGGCGGTGCTCCAGCATGGCTACAGTCAAATGAGTGAAACAAGTAAGAGAGTATATATGTATATATATATATAGAGATAGATATATAATCAAAATAAGCAACAAGGATATCTAGAGGTAATGTAGTACAATCGTTTCATGCAACTGCATTTAATTGAACAATGCAATCATTACATCAATTTAAAATGCAGAGCAATCCTCAGCTGCACAAAGACATAGAATTTAATTAAATTAGAACAGATGGACACATTAGTATAATTATACCTAAAATCTCCAAGAAGTTAAGGAGATAAACAAAGAACATGCTGTCTCCACACCAATCAGTGACAGGCAGAGTCTGTAACAATGTATATCTTCTAGATAACTGAGTAACTTCTGTGCTGGAGTGGAGAAGCAGTAGAGCAATTAAAGATAGTTATGGGGTTACCCAGGGTTTCACATTCATAAAGCACTTAGCTTTATCATCATCATCATCATTTAACGTCCACTTTCCATGCTGGCATGGGTTGGACGATTTGACTGGCAAACCAGATAGTTACACCAGGCTCCAATCTGAGTTTCTACAGCTGGATGCCCTTCCTAACGCTAACCACTCCGAGAGTGTAGTGGGTACTTTTACGTGCCACTGGCACGGGGGCCAGTTTGGTGGTACTGGCAATGGCCATGCTCAAATGGTGTTTTTGTATGTGCCACCTGCACAGGAGCCAGTCCAGCGGCACTGGCAAACGACCTCGCTCAAATGTTTTTTCACATGCCACCGACACAAGTGCTAGTAAGGTGACACTGGAAACAATCACACTCGAGTGGTGCTTTTTACGTGCCACTGGCATGGAAGCTAGTTAGCTACTCTGGCAACGATCACACTCGTATGGTGCTCTTAGCGCTGCACTAGCACAGATGCCAGTCATTGAATTTGATTTTGATTTCGATTTCACTTACCTCAACAGGTCTTCGCAAACAAAGTTTAGTGTCCTGTTTGAAAGGAGCATGATTTCAAAATACCAAGGAAATCCAAGAAAATGCTATGAGACAGCTGCTTACTCTGCTAAAAGAGGAATTGCAGGAGTGCTTCCGTCTATAGAAATGATGCTGGATAAAGTCTGTGGTTTCAGGAGAGGAATACATCAAGGGAGATTAAATGCTAAATTGATCTGTGTTGTAATTTTCTTTTTCATAGCACTAATCCCAATATTTTTTGATCAGACCTCATTGGAAAAACCTGGGACGAGGTGGTGAAGCACGACCTTTGAACATTGGGCCTTACCGAGGCAATGACTAGTGACCGAGACCTTTGGAGATATGCTGTGCTTGAGAAGACCAGACAAGCCAAGTGAGACTATAGCCCATGGCCTATGCCAGAGGGTGTAACCAGCCCATTTATGAGTACCCCTAATTCATTGGACAATAAACCTTGCTTGCGATGACCTATTGATGCAAGTGTAAACAAATCAAAATCACTGACATGGCTGATGACACTACCACCTGATTGGCATTCGTGTCAGTGGATTGTTCAAAGCATATCCAAACATGGTTGTTGCTAGAGCCACTGATTGGCTCCCGTGCCGGTGACATGTAAAAAGCACCATTCAACATGATTGTTGCCAGTATTGCCATACCAGCACATGTGGCACGTGAAAAACAACATTCGAGCGTGGTCATTGCCAGTGCTGCTGGACTGACTCCTGTGCAGGTAGCTCGTGAAAACACCTTTTGAACGTGGTCATTGCCAGAACCGCCTGACTGGCTCTTGTGCTGGTGGCACATAAAAAGCACCCACTACACTCTGGGAGTGGTTGACATTAGGAAGAACATCCAGCTGTAGAAACTTTGCCAGATCAGATTGAGCCTGGTACCGCCTATGGTTCACCAGTCCTCAGTCAGACCATCCAACCCATGCCAGCATGGAAAGCGGATATTAAACGATGATGATGATGATGATGATGATATACATATATATATATATATATATTATATATATATATATTTTGCCAGGTATATTTTGCCAGCCTCGTCTGGCACCTGTGTCGGTGGCACATAAAATCACCCACTACACTCTCGGAGTAGTTGGCGTTAGGAAGGGCATCCAGCTGTAGAAACACTGCCGGATCTGACTGGCCTGGTGCAGCCTTTGGGCTCCCCAGACCCCAGTTGAACCGTCCAACCCATGCTAGCATGGAAAGCGGACGTTAAATGATGATGATGATGATGATGATATATATTTACATATATATATATAATATATATATATATATAAAAGTAAATAAATGGTACAACGAGGCACTGATATTTACTGGAAAATAGCAATCGTAATAAATACGACGTTATTGTATAGCTTCACTGCGTATATACTAGCAAAGACGCGTGTGTGCAGCAAACATGAAAATTATTTGTCTTACCTCTAGGAAGAACATCTGATAAATGGAAAACCTAGAATCGGATAATGCAGGACTGGTATATATGAGCATGAGTTGTCCAAGAGTCCATAAGTCAGGGAAAAGATGCCCTTGTATATCTGTCAATAGAGAGGCAATATTATCCAAAGGGTACCATATTATAAATCCATTACAGCTGATCTTACCAACTAGTTTCCTGCTAGGAATACAACAGAGTGTTAGGTAACAATCTGATTATAGAAGTTTACGCTCATCAGAGTTAGCCGATATGGAAGGAAATAATCGCTTTTCCCTTCTGTATTGGCTCTGATGAGTGCAAGGTTATATAATCGGATTGTTACCTCACATTCCATCGTATTCCTTGCATGAAACCACTTGGTAAGGTCAGCCGTGATGAATATATAATATTGTACAGTTCGGATAATATATATATATATAGATATATATGCATGTGTGTGTGTGTATGTATATATATATATATATATATAATATATATATATATATATATATATTTTGCCAGGTATATTTTGCCAGCCTCGTCTGGCACCTGTGTCGGTGGCACATAAAATCACCCACTACACTCTCGGAGTAGTTGGCGTTAGGAAGGGCATCCAGCTGTAGAAACACTGCCGGATCTGACTGGCCTGGTGCAGCCTTTGGGCTCCCCAGACCCCAGTTGAACCGTCCAACCCATGCTAGCATGGAAAGCGGACGTTAAATGATGATGATGATGATGATGATATATATTTACATATATATATATATATATTTATATATATATAAAAGTAAATAAATGGTACAACGAGGCACTGATATTTACTGGAAAATAGCAATCGTAATAAATACGACGTTATTGTATAGCTTCACTGCGTATATACTAGCAAAGACGCGTGTGTGCAGCAAACATGAAAATTATTTGTCTTACCTCTAGGAAGAACATCTGATAAATGGAAAACCTAGAATCGGATAATGCAGGACTGGTATATATGAGCATGAGTTGTCCAAGAGTCCATAAGTCAGGGAAAAGATGCCCTTGTATATCTGTCAATAGAGAGGCAATATTATCCAAGGGTACCATATTATAAATCCATTACAGCTGATCTTACCAACTAGTTCCTGCTAGGAATACAACAGAGTGTTAGGTAACAATCTGATTATAGAAGTTTACGCTCATCAGAGTTAGCCGATATGGAAGGAAATAATCGCTTTTCCCTTCTGTATTGGCTCTGATGAGTGCAAGGTTATATAATCGGATTGTTACCTCACATTCCATCGTATTCCTTGCATGAAACCACTTGGTAAGGTCAGCCGTGATGAATATATAATATTGTACAGTTCGGATAATATATATATATATAGATATATATGCATGTGTGTGTGTGTATGTATATATATATATATATATATATATATATATATATATATCACCGTCACCGTCACCGACCAGGCTATCAGATGTTGTTACACATTGCTGGTCACAATGCGCTTCGCATTGTCTTAGCCTTCAAATGACGCCACCCCGCTAGCTAAGTGAGCAGGCCATATATATATATATATATATACATGTATATATATATAATGTATATATATATATATATAAATATATGTCATTATTCAGTTTTATTTCAAGATTTCTTGCCAATAGAGAAAGAGATGGTTTCTAACCTAAATCCAAGGGTCCATCTTTGAGATGTAGTTAATATGTATGTATGTATGTATGTATGTATGTATGTATGTATGTATGTATGTATGTATGTATGTCTGTATGTATGTATG
Organism: Octopus sinensis; assembly: GCF_006345805.1. Classification (NCBI taxonomy): domain Eukaryota; kingdom Metazoa; phylum Mollusca; class Cephalopoda; order Octopoda; family Octopodidae; genus Octopus; species Octopus sinensis. Next base: position 32,478,606 of record NC_043000.1, read on the forward strand.
TGTGTATGTATGTATGTATGTATGTATGTATGTATGTATGTATGTATGTATTAATCAATGTATACCATATTATAGATCCATTACAGAAACCAATCTTACCAATTTGTTTCCCTTCAGATATTAGATAATTATCGAATACCTGTGTTCTTCAGAGATGACAGGTATGGAAAATATATATATATATATAAAAATTAGAAAAAAACCACCTTTTATCAATTCAAAATGAACAATTGAACAGTGCCAAGGACTCCAAATTTGCCATCAAGATGTAGGACAAGATACTGTGATAGCCTGGGCTTCCGAGGCCCACAGCTCTTCAATATCCTCCCGAAGAACCTAAGAGACCTGCATGGGGTGGATGCAGATGTCTTTAAAATGAAACTGGATCTCTTCTTGTCAGGTGTCCCAGATGAACCAACTTCACGGCAGGAGGTGCAGAAGAGGGCAGCTGCATCGAACTCTCTCATGCACCAGATGGCAATTACTAAAAAGCATTTGTGAAGTAAAATCATGTAGCAACACCAAAT